>NC_057800.1:10160317-10389228 GCF_018294505.1 Triticum aestivum
AGGTGTCTGTCCAGTGGCTCGATTTGGCGTCGTTCTGATCGACCAAAGGACCACCGGCAGCTCCTCGATCCAGTTTCTTCCGCACTTGTGCAGCCTGTCGAAAGTTCTGGTCTTGAGCCCACGCAACACTTCAGCATTTGCCCTCTCCGCTTGACCGTTGCTTCTCGGGTGAGCAACAGAAGCGAAGCAGACCTTGGCGCCAAGATCTTGGACGTACTGCATGAAGGTGCGGCTCGTGAATTGCGTACCGTTGTCGGTGATTATCCTGTTAGGGATCCCGAAGCGGCAAACAATCGACCTGAAGAACTTGACTGCTGACTGAGCTGTCACCTTCCTCACTGGTTCCACTTCCGGCCACTTTGTGAACTTGTCGATTGCAACATACAAGTACTCAAAGCCCCCGACTGCTCGGGGAAAGGGGCCGAGGATGTCGAGCCCCCAGACCGAAAATGGCCAGGATAAAGGGATCGTCTGGAGAGCTTGAGCTGGTTGGTGTATCTGCTTGGAATGGAACTGGCACGCTTCACACTTGGTTACTTGTGCAGTTGCATCCTGGAGGGCTGTCGGCCAAAAGAAACCTTGCCGGAACGCTTTGCCGACAAGTGCTCTTGCGCCAATGTGGTGACCACATATGCCTCCATGTATCTCTGCCAACAGCTTTTGTCCGTCTTCCCGGTGAATACACTTCAATTTCACACCGTTGAGTCTTCTTCTGTACAGTGTCTTGTCGACAAACTGGTACATACTTGACTACCGGGCTACTCTTTCTGCTTCTTCTTGCTCTTCGGGAAGTTCTCCTGTCTGCAGGAAACGGACAATCTGCTGCGCCCATGCTGGAGCTTGTGGCTCGACAACAAGGACTAAAGGCAAATCTGCTGCTGCGGGAACATCCGCTTCTACGGCGAGAACCTGCGGCTCTGCCGGAGCTTGACGCTCCCCGGCAAGCTTGCCGGAGCAAAACTTGTCAGGAGCTTCTGCTTCAACGGAACAAACCCTAGGGCTTGCCGGAGCAGACTGCTCCTCAGTGCCTTTGGCGTTGATCTTAGGGACCTTCTTGGTGGCGGCTTTGGGAAGCTCTGCCGGAAAATAGTCACCAGAAATCAACTTCCTCTTCTTGCTCTGTCCAGTTGATGGCGTTACGGACGGTTGAGTCAGCTTGAGCACAAAGATCCCTGGTTCCACAGGTAACTTAAGTGCGGCGCACTTTGACAGGCCATCAGCAATAGCGTTCTGAGCTCTTGGAACATGCTCCATCTGTAGGCCGTCAAAGTGCTCTTCTAGCTTTCTCACTTCATCGACGTACGCTTCCATCAATGGACTTTGATAGCTCTTGTTCACTTGGTGGACGACAAGCTGCGAGACACCCCTGACAATGAGCTTCTTGATCCCAAGGTCTGCCGCGATCTTGAGGCCGGCAAGCAAGCCTTCATACTCTGCAGTATTGTTAGTTGCTTGCTCCTTGGGAAAGTGCATCTGGACTATGTACTTGAGGTGCTCTCCGGTGGGTGCGACAAGCAGCACGCCAGCACCGGCGCCTTGCAGTGAAAAGGCACCATCAAAGTACATCAGCCACTCTTTGCTTGCTTCCTTGATGGGGATGCTCGTTTCTGGAATTTCTTCATCTGGTGTTGGCGTCCATTCTGCTATGAATTCTGCCAATGCTCTGCTTTGGATAGTTGAAGTACTCTCAAACTTGAGGCCAAAGCTTGACAGTTCCAGTGCCCACTTAACAATCCTGCAAGTCGCTTCTGGATTCTGTAGTATCCTCTTCAGCGGAAAGTGAGTGACAACTGTGACCTCATGTGCTTGGAAGTAATGGCGCAGCTTTCTCGAGGCCATGAGAAGGCCGAAAAGCAATTTCTGCACGCCAGAGTACCTTGACCTAGCCCCCTGCAGAAGGGAACTGACAAAGTAAACTGGGCACTGCACCATTCTCTTCTGTATCTCCTCGCGCGCCTGCGCAGACTCATCCTTGTCGGGACCAGAGCTTGTCGGGGAAGCCCCCTGCTTGTCGCTGGATGTGCCTGCCGTGGTTGTTGGCTCGTCATCTGCCTCCCTCTCCTCTACTAACGCAGCACTAACCACTTGGTTGGTTGCTGCTATATACAGCAGCAACTTCTCTTGTGGTTTAGGTGCGACAAGTATTGGAGGAGAGGACATGTATCTCTTCAAGTCTTGTAGCGCAGCCTCCGCTTCCGGAGTCCATTTCATTGGACCTGCCTTTTTCAATAATTTGAAAAATGGCAGGGCGCGCTCAGCAGACCTAGAGATAAACCTGCTGAGAGCAGCCACGCAACCGGCAAGTCTTTGTACATCCTTGACGCGCTTTGGTGCTTCAATCTGCTCAATGGCCTTGATCTTGTCGGGATTGGCTTCAATTCCCCGCTGAGACACGAAGAACCCGAGAAGCTTGCCGGAGGGGACTCCAAACACACACTTCTCGGGGTTGAGCTTGAGGCTAATCTTGCGCAGATTTGCAAAGGTCTCGTCTAAATCTTGGATCAGAGTTGCCTTGTCCTTGCTCTTGACCACTATATCATCCATGTAGGCTTCCACATTCCTGTGTATTTGTGGCTCAAGAGCGACATGGACTACTCTTGCAAATGTTGAGCCAGCATTTTTTAATCCGAAAGGCATCCGTATGAAACAGTACGTGCCACATGGAGTAATGAATGCGGTCTTCTCCTCATCCTCTTCTGCCATGAAGATCTAATGGTATCCTGAGTATGCGTCAAGAAATGAAAGCAAATCAGATCCAGCTGTGGAGTCAACAATCTGGTCAATGCGCGGCAAAGGAAATGGGTCTTTGGGACAAGCTTTGTTAACATCGGTAAAATCGATACAAAGTCTCCATTTCCCGTTCGCCTTGCGCACGACTACAGGATTGGCCAACCACGTAGGATGGAGCACTCCTCTGACAAGGCCTGCTGCTTCCAACTTCTTGATCTCTTCTGCAATGAACTCTTGGCGCTCCACTGCTTGCTTCCTGACCTTCTGCTTGACGGGCCGCGCATGAGGACAAACGGCAAGGTGGTGCTCAATTACTTTCCTGGGAACACCGGGGATGTCAGACGGTTGCCACGCAAACACGTCGACATTCGCCCGCAGGAAAGCAATGAGCGCGCTTTCCTATTTAGGGTCGAGAGTGGCACTGATGGTGAAGGTACCACCAGTGCCGTCCTCCTTTGCGGACACCTTCTTGGTCACTGGCGGAGCTGCCATTGTCTTCTTACACTTGCCGGTGGAGCTCGATGGTGCGTCCTCAACGGCAGCGCAGCACTCCGAAGAGGTGCGCTTGCCGGAGTGGGCATCAGAACTCTTGCCGGACTTGGTCTTCTTCTTCCCCCCGGGAGCTTCAACGGCAAGTGACTTGTGGTCTGTTGCGGCTGCCGCTTCCCGGTAGATCTTGTCGGCGCAGATAAGAGCATCCTTCTTCTCGTCGGGGACAGAGATGACGCTTATCGGGCCTGGCATCTTCAGCATGTTGTATGCGTAGTGAGAGGCTGCCATGAACTTGGCGAGTGCTGGACGGCCAAGTATCCCATTGTAAGGCAATGGAATATCGGCAACGTCAAAAGTGACCCTCTCAGTCCTGAAGTTCAGCTTGCTGCCAAATGTTACTGGCAACGTGACCTTCCCCTTCAGCTTACTCCTTCCCGGGTTGATTCCTTGGAATGTGCCGGTCTCTTCGAGCTCGCTGTCAGGGATCTGGAGTTTCTGGAGTACAACGGAGGAGATCAGGTTCAAGCCGGCCCCGTCGTCAACTAGCATCTTAGTGACCTTGAGGTTGCGGATAGTTGGTGAAACCAACATCGGCAAGCACCCGACCGCAGTTGTGCGATCAGGGTGGTCCTCAATATCAAAGATGATAGGCGTGCTGGACTATTTTCAGAAGCTTGCGTGAGTCAACAGGTGGTTCCGCTGCATTGACTTCCCGCACCCACCGCTTGAGTTGGCGGTGCGAAGTATGCAGAGAAGCACCGCCGTCAACGCACAAGACCTCTGTGGCTTTCTGGAACTCCTTCTCACTGGTCTCAACATCATCCATGTCTTCGTCGACGTCGTCATCTTCATCCTTGTCGCGGCCGCGGGGAGGTCTGTCTCCTTGCCGCTGCTTGGCCTTGCCGCGGCGTCCTCCCCGGCCGGCGCGCTTCTTGCCAGATTCTCCAGCGCCTCCTTGGGCCCTCTCCTTGTATCATCGCTCGTACTCAGCCTTTTGTTGCTGGACAAGCTGCTCGACCTTCTTGCAGCTCTGGAGGTCATGGCCCTTGGTGCGGTGAATCTTGCAGTACTGCTTGTCGGTGCCGTCCTGCTTGTCGGCGACCGCCACAGCCTGGCAGTTGGTGCATGCGGCAATCTCCTTGCCGGAGCTACCAACTTTGGCTTTCTTGGCGCCACCTTCATTGCCGGACTGCTCAACGACTAGCACATCTTTGCCTTTCTTCTTCCTGTTCCGCCGCCGGTTTTTCTTTGCCGGGGCTGCATCCTCGCTGTCAGATCCTCCTGCTCCTGTATTCTCTCCAGGGAGTTTCCTCCCTTCCTCAGCACGTCCACACTTGTCGGCTAGGGCATACAGCTCACTGACGTCTCTGATCTTGCACATCGCCATCTCCTCCCGCATCCTGCGGTTACGCACGTTCTGATGGAACGCACTGATGACCGCGGCAGGGTGGGCATCTGGAATGTTGTGCTGCACACGGCTGAATCTCTGAATATACTTGCGCAGGGGCTCTCCTTCCTTCTGGGCGAGTAGATGAAGGTCACTCTCTTGGCCATGAGGTTTGTGGCCGCCTGTAAAGGCGCCGACAAACTGATGGCACAGGTCTGCCCAGGAGGATATGGAGTTGTCCGGCAAGTGCATGAGCCAGGACCTGACGTTGGGTTTGAGCACCAACGGGAAGTAGTTGGCAAGGATCTTGTCGTCCCGTCCCCTGGCAGCATGCACCGCGATGGTGTAGATGCTGAGGAACTCCGGCGGATGCGACTTGCCGTCGTACTTCTCTGGTACGTCTGGCTTGAAATTCTTCATGCTGGGCCACTGGACTTGCCGCAGCTTACGAGTGAACGCAGGGCAACCTACCGCGTACGGCAAGTCGTCTGGTTCCCCTGGCGCATGCATGTCGACAGAGGGCCCAGCGCGCTGGTCTGATTGACGTCGCACTTCTCTTCGGCGCTCGATGCGAGTACGAGCGTCTTCTTGCTGTCGTTCGTGAAGAACTTGGCGCTGATCTCGACGAGCTCGTGGATCTAATGACGCGGTGGAGTCGCTGTCGAGGTGGATCCGGCGAGTCGGTGATCTTGGCCTTCGGGGCAGAGAGTGCACAGTAGTTGCACCCCCACCGGTCTTGTCGCCACCGGCTCGTGCCTGGCTGACTTGCCGCGGCTGTGACGTGCTCGGCTGCCGTTGAGTGCCGCCGTTGGCGAAGCCGATGAGACTCTGGATGGTGGCCCTCCAGTCGTCGATCTTGTCTGCCGTCGGAGGGTAGTCCAGGAGCAGTTGAGCTCGCGCCAAAGCTTCTGCTACAGTGGCGGGTGGTGGTGGCGAATGATGCGAGGAGCGGGATATGCTCGGACTTCTAACTATGTTAGAGGAGCAGTATCCCGTCCAGGCGACCGTGTCTCGCTCACGCCAGCAGGTTGGCGTGCATGGTGGTCTTGAGCACTCCGAGATCCACCAGCTCGATCTTGGTCCAGCAAACGCATGGTACTGTGAGCACCGTGACGTTGCCGGTCCCGCGCCTCATGAGGTGGGCGCGGTGCATGTATGGACGCCGAGGTCTTGGAGTGCGCCCGGTCGTTGTGGGAGCCGGCTACGCCGCCGATGGGCAGCGCAGCCTTGTCCTTGGACCTGGCAGCACCGTGAGCTCCCTCGTCAACGCCCGTTCTTCCGCCGGCGTCCGCCCCATCAGTCGTTTGCTCCGATGGTAGCGGGGCGGACGGAGCAGCGGCCTCCGAAGCCTTCTTCTTCGGCGGCATGTCGATGAAGATGATGAAGATCTACCTCGTGTGAACGCCGGATCTGGTTCACACAACCTCGACGCCCCTACCTGGCGCGCCAAAGATGTCGGGGGACTGATCCACGAACACCTATGGGACCGGCGGGCCGAGTCCCTTTCGGTTCGGCGGGGGCGGAGGTCGTGCAAAGAGCGGATCGAAGCGAAACACACGAGCAGTTACCCAGGTTCGAGCCGCACGGATGCGTAAAATCCTACTCCTGCTTTGTGGTTTGTATTGAGTTCTTGCTCGGGAGCGCGGAGTGCTACAGTACACACCAGCAGCTAACGAGACCGAGCGTCAGTGTTCTGTTTTTCCCCCTCCTCTATGTTGCGCATGGGCCTCCTTTTATATGCTCAAGGGGTCACCGACAGGTGGCAACGGGGACAAAGGATAAAAAATGGAAAGATGATGCGGTAGGTACAGCTACCTGCTACAGTGTATCATACCTAACCCTGACGGCAGGGGACAAGGGTATTAAATGCCCGTCTGTGTCGCCTAAACAGTGCAAAAGGGACCATCAGGAACGCCACCGCTCGCCACGATGGCAATCTTGTCAGCGCCGCTCGCCACTGCGCACCGCTGGCTGCACAGCCGCCCGCCACGCACGCCTGGAAGGGTCCCAGAGCGACACGTTCGTGGATGTGCTGGAGCGCGGGCACAGAGCGGTGGCTTGCCGCGGCAAGCGCCTTGCCGCGGTCGTTGTCTTGTCGCGTCCGGGAGCTTGTCCCTCACCGGGCCTTGTCGGGACGCGTGGCGCGCCGCGGCAAGTTCCTTGAGATGCCTTGGGTGGCCTTCCCGGCAAGCTCCTCTTGCCGGGGTCTTGAGGTGCCTTGGTTGGCCTTCCCGGCAAGCTCCTCTTGCCGGGGTGTTGACTTGGATACTTTGTTCTTGAATGGCTCCAAAGGAACCACGGAGGACCTTGGCGGTCACCCGGCAAGCCTTGCCGCGGGATGCTGCGACTGCCCGTGCACAAGTTCGGGATACTAGGATACCCCTACTCTAGTACACCGACAGGAGCCCCCAAGGCCTTCCCGGCAAGCTCCTCTTGCCGGGGTCTTGACTTGGATACTTTGTTCTTGAATGGCTCCAAAGGAACCACGGAGGACCTTGGCGGTCACCCGGCAAGCCTTGCCGCGGGATGCTGCGACTGCCCGTGCACAAGTTCGGGATACTAGGGTACCCCTACTCTAGTACACTGACAATTTTATTACTAAGCAGCAAGGAAAAATATTGGGTTGTCTCCCAACAAGTGCTTTTCTTTAAAGCCTTTTAGCTAGGCAATGATAATTTTAATGATGCTCACATGAAAGGCAAGAATTGAAGCACAAAGAGAGCATCATAAAACACGTGACAAACACATCTAAGTCTAACATACTTCCTAGAACCATATTTTAGTGGTTATCATAGCAAGCAAAAACAAATTATCATAGCAAGCAAAAACTAGCATATGCAAGGAAGCGGAAAAGAATAATAGCAATCTCAACATAACGAGAGGTAATTTAGTAACATGAAATTTTCTATAACCATATTTTCCTCTCTCATAATAATTACATGTGGATCATAAGAAAATTCAACAATATAGCTATCACCTAACATATTCTCAACACGATCCACATGCATGCGAAGTTGACACTCTTCCAAAATAGTGGGATTATAATTAACTAAAGTCATGATTTCTCCAAGCCCACTTTTATCAAAAATTTCATAAGATTGAATATTATCCAAATATGTGGGATCTAAAGTTGACACTCTTCCAAACCCACTTTCAATATTATTGCAAACACTATTATCAATCTTATATTCATCATGGGGCTTAAATAAATTTTCAAGATCATAAGAAGAATCTCCCCAATCATGACTATTGGACATAGCAAAACTAGCATCCCCAAGCTTAGGGTTTTGCATACTATTAGCATAATTTACATCAATAGAATTTATAATAAAATAATTGAAATCATGCTTTTTATTCAAAGATCTATCGTGAATCTCTTCATAAAGCACTTCATCACAATTTTTAGATTTACGGTTTCACGCAAAAAACCATATAAAGATAATCTAGTGCATCCAAATCACTAGGAATTGGTTCATCATAATTGGGTCTCTTAAAAAGATTGGCAAGCGGATGAGGATCCATAGATATTAGCTTCTCTGTTTAGGAATAAATACTCAACTATTTCAACCAAACGAGCAAACGAGCCAAGTAAGACATGAAGGCAAACGAAAAGACAAACAGAAAAAGGGCGAATAAAACGGCAAGGGTGAAGTGGGGGAGAGGAAAAGGAGAGACAAATGGCAAATAATGTAATGCGGGAGATAAGGGATTTGTGATGGGTACTTGGTATGTTGAATTTTGCATAGACCTCCCCACTAACGGTGCCAGAAATTCTTCTTGCTACCTCTTGAGCACTGCGTTGGATTTCCTTGAAGAGGAAAGGATGATGCAGCAAAGTAGCGTAAGTATTTCCCTTAGTTTTTGAGAACCAAGGTATCAATCCAGTAGGAGGCTACGCGCGAGTCCCTCGTACCTGCACAAAACAAATAACTCCTCGCAACCAACGCGATAAGGGGTTGTCAATCCCTTCATGGTCACTTACGAGAGTGAGATCTGATAGATATGATAGGATAACATTTTTGGTATTTTTGTGATAAAGATGCAAAGTAAAATAAAAGCAAAGTAAAAAAGCAAAGGCAATAATAAAATGTTGGAGGACTATTATGATGAAGATAGACCCGGGGGCCATAGGTTTCACTAGTGGCTTCTCTCAAGAGCATAAGTATTTTACGGTGGGTGAACGAATTATTGTTGAGCAATTGACAGAATTGAGCATAGTTATGAGAATATCTAGGTATGATCATGTACATAGGCATCAAGTCCGAGACAAGTAGACCGACTCCTGCCTGCATCTACTACTATTACTCCACTCATCGACCACTATCCAGCATGCATCTAGAGTATTAAGTTCATGAAAACAGAGTAACGCCTTAAGCAAGGTGACATGATGTAGAGGGATAAATTCATGCAATATGATAAAAAAACCATCTTGTTATCCTCGATGGTAACAATACAATATGTGCCTTGCTGCCCCTACTGTCACTGGGAAAGGACACCGCAAGATTGAACCCAAAGCTAAGCACTTCTCCCATTGCAAGAAAAACCAATCTAGTAGGCCAAACCAAACTGATTATTCGAAGAGCCTTGCAAAGATAACCAATCATACATAAAAGAATTCAGAGAAAATTCAAATATTGTTCATAGATAATCTTGATCATAAACCCACAATTCATCGGTCTCAACAAACACGCCGCAAAAAAGAAGATTACATCGAATAGATCTCCACAAGAGAGGGGGAGAACATTTTATTGAGATCCAAAAAGAGAGAAGAAGCCATCTAGCTAATAACTATGGACCCGAAGGTCTGAAGTAAACTGCTCACACTTCATCGGAAGGGCTATGGTGATGATGTAGAAGTCCTCCGTGGTGGATGCCCTCTCCGGCGGAGCTCCGGAACAGGCCCCAAGATGGGATCTTGTGGGTACAGAAGGTTGCGGTGGTGGAATTAGGTTTTTGGCTCCGTATCTGATCGTTTGGGCGTACGTAGGTATATATAGGAGGAAGAAGTACGTCGGTGGAGCAACGTGGGGCCCACGAGGGTGGAGGGCGCACCCTGGGGGGGTGGGCGCGCCCCCCTACCTCGTGCCCTCCTCGAAGCTTCCTTGACTTAGGGTCCAAGTCTCCTGGATCACGTTCGGTGAGAAAATCACGTTCCCGAAGGTTTCATTCCGTTTGGACTTCGTTTGATATTCCTTTTCTACAAAACTCTGAAATAGGCAAAAAACAGCAATTCTGGGCTGGGCCTCCGGTTAATAGGTTAGTCCCAAAAATAATATAAAAGTGGATAATAAAGCCCAATATTGTCCAAAACAGTAGATAATATAGCATGGAGCAATAAAAAAATTATAGATACGTTGGAGACATATCACCCAGTGACAGAGCAAGACGAGCCAGCGGACGGCAAACATAGTACGGAGCCGCTGTCCGATCACGGCGACGCCGAGGATAAAGCTATATCTGTCTTGGAAGAGGAGAACAGTCCGGACGACGATGCACACATCATCCCGGAAAGGCACTTGGAACAAGAGAACCTCCATAGAAGGCTTATTGCCACCGCGAGGAGTCTAAAGAAGCAGAAGCAAAGGCTTAAGGCCGCGCAAAATACACTCAACAATAGATGGTACAAAGTGCTCGACACTGAAGAAAAGTACGGTGGCAGTCGCCGCACAAAGAGCTATCCAAAGCGCATGTTGATGCCTGAATTCGATGACGAGGCCTTAGAGCCTATACAGCCCAAAAATAATACGGCCGATCAGCCGGATCGACCACCCCGCGGCCGCGATAGGGCGGCTAATGATGTCGCACATAAGTCAGCACACGATCTACGTGAGGACTTGCACCAAAAATCTTATATAACCGGGTCCATCTACGGATCTAGGAAGCGAGCTCCGGCACAGAAGAAAAACTGAACACTACAACCGTCACAATGCCATGACACATCCAAATACCGGGGTGCCGCGCACCCCCTATGCTTCACCGATGAGGTGCTGGATCACGAATTTCCAGAGGGATTCAAACCCGTGAACATAGAGGCATATGACGGAACGATAGACCCTGGGGTCTGGATCGAGGACTTTATCCTCCATATCCATATGGATCGCGGAGATGATCTCCACGCCATCAAATACTTGCCCCTCAAGTTGAAAGGACCAGCCAGGCACTGGCTAAAGAGCCTCCCCGAAAACTCAATAGGAAGTTGGGAAGAGCTTGAGGATGCTTTTAGGGCTAATTTTCAAGGGACCTATGTCCGACCTCCGGATGCAGACGATTTAAGTCATATAATTCAACAGCCCGGAGAGTCAGCCCGAAAGCTTTGGAACAGATTCATCACTAAGAAGAATTAGATGTCGACTGCCCGGACGCTGAAGCCTTAGCGGCTTTCAAACATAGTGTCTGGGACGAATGGCTCGCCAGACACCTCGGCCAGGAAAACCGAGGACAATGGCAGCCCTAACAAGCCTTATGACCTACTTTTGCACGGGCGAAGATAGTTGGCTGGCCCATAGCGGCACCAGCGACCCAGGCACATCCGAAGTCAGGGATGGTAATGGAAAACTGATACGTCTCCAATGTATCTATAATTTTTGATTGCTCCATGCTATATTATCTACTGTTTGGACTATATTGGGCTTTATTTTCCACTTTTATTTTATTTTTGGGACTAACCTATTAACCGGAGGCCCAGCCTAGAATTGCTGTTTTTTTGCCTATTTCAGTGTTTCGAAGAAACGGAATATCAAACGGAGTCCAAACGGAATGAAACCTTCGGGAACGTGATTTTCTCACCGACCGTGATCCAAGAGACTTGGACCCTACTCCAAGGAAGCAAAGAGGCGGTCACGAGGGTGGGGGGCGCCCCCCCTAGGGCACGCCCCCTGCCTCGTGGGCCCCTCGGACCTCCACCGACGTACTCCTTTCTCCTATATATACCTACGTACCCCCAAACGATCAGATACAGAGCCAAAAACCTAATTCCACCGCCGCAACTTTCTGTATCCACGAGATCCCATCTTGGGGCCTGTTCTGGAGCTCCGCCGGAGAGGGCTGTCATCACGGAGGGCTTCTACATCATCATAGCCTCTCCGATGAAGTGTGAGTAGTTTACCTCAGACCTTCGGGTCCATAGTTATTACCTAGATGGCTTCTTCTATCTTTTTAGATCTCAATACAATGTTTTCCCCCTCTCTCGTGGAGATCTATTCGATGTAATCTTCTTTTTGCGGTGTGTTTGTTGAGACCGATGAATTGTGGGTTTATGATCAAGTCTATTTATGAATAAT
The DNA here is from genome assembly GCF_018294505.1 of Triticum aestivum. NCBI lineage: Eukaryota > Viridiplantae > Streptophyta > Magnoliopsida > Poales > Poaceae > Triticum > Triticum aestivum. The sequence goes on from NC_057800.1 coordinate 10,172,207, forward strand.
ATTAGAATCTTCTCTGAATTCTTTTATGTATGATTGGTTATCTTTGCAAGTCTCTTCGAATTATCAGTTTGGTTTGGCCTACTAGATTGGTTTTTCTTGCCATGGGAGAAGTGCTTAGCTTTGGGTTCAATCTTGCGGTGTCCTTTCCCAGTGACAGAAGGGGCAGCAAGGCACGTATTGTATTGTTTCCATCAAGGATAACAAGATGGTTTTTTATCATATTGCATGAATTTATCCCTCTACATCATGTCATCTTGCTTAAGCCGTTACTCTGTTTTTTAACTTAATACTCTAGAAATGCATGCTGGATGGCGGTCGATGAGTGGAGTAATAGTAGTAGAGGCAGGCAGGAGTCGGTCTACTTGTCTCGGACGTGATGCCTATATACATGATCATACCTAGATATTCTCATAACTATGCTCAATTCTGTCAATTTCTCAACAGTAATTTGTTCACCCACCGTAGAAATACTTATGCTCTTGAGAGAAGCCACTTGTGAAACCTATGGCCCTCGCGTCTATTCTCATCATATCAATCTCCATCACTTTATTATTTGCTTTGTTTTTACTTTTTCACTTTGCATCTCTATACCAAAAATACCAAAAATACCAAAAATATTATCTATCAGATCTCACTCCCGTAAGTGACCGTGAAGGGATTGACAACCCCTAATCGCGTTGGTTGCGTTGAGCTATTTTTTTGTGTAGGTACGAGGGACTTGCGTGTAGCCTCCTACTAGGTTGATACCTTGGTTCTCAAAAACTGAGGGAAATACTTACGCTACTTTGCTGCATCATCCTCTCCTCTTCGGGGAAATCCAACGCAGTGATCAAGAGGTAGCAAGAAGAATTTCTGGCGCCGCTGCCGGGGAGTCTACGTAAAAGTCAACATACCAAGTACCCATCACAATCCCTATCTCCCGCATTACATTAGTTGCCATTTGCCTCTCGTTTTCCTCTCCCCCACTTCACCCTTGCCGTTTTATTCGCCCTCTCTTTCCCATTCTCCTACTCTCTTTTCCGTTTGCCTTTTTCTCGCTTGCCTTTTGTTTGCTCGTGTGTTGGATTGCTTGTTTGTCGCGATGGCTCAAGATACTACCAAATTGTGTGACTTCACCAATACCAACAATAATGATTTCCTTAGCACTCCGATTGCTCCTCTTGCCAATACTGAATCTTGTGAAATCAATACTGCTTTGTTGAATCTTTTATGAAAGATCAATTCGCCGGCCTTCCTAGTGAAGATGCCGCTACTCATCCTAATAGCTTCGTTGATTTATGTGATATGCAAAAGAAGAAAGATGTTGATAATGATATTGTTAAATTGATGCTATTTCCTTTTTCGCATAGAGATCGTGCTAAAGCTTGGTTTTCGTCTTTGCCTAAAAATAGCATTGATTCTTGGAACAAGTGCAAAGATGCTTTTATCTCTAAGTATTTTCCTCCTGCTAAGATCATCTCTCTTAGAAACGACATTATGAATTTTAAGCAACCTCATCATGAACATGTTGCACAATCTTGGGAGAGAATGAAATTAATGATACGTAATTGCCCTACTCATGGCTTGAATTTGTGGATGATTATACAAAAATTTTATGCCGGGTTGAATTTTGCTTCTAGAAATCTTTTAGATTCGGCCACGGGAGGCACTTTTATGGAAATAGCATTAGGAGATGCTACTAAACTCCTAGATAATATTATGGTTAATTATTCTCAATGGCACACTGAAAGATCCACTAATAAAAAAGTGCATGCGATAGAAGAAATTAATGTTTTGAGTGGAAAGATGGATGAACTTGTGAAATTATTTGCTACTAAGAGTGTTTCTTCTGATCCTAATGATATGCCTTTGTCTACTTTGATTGAGAATAATAATGAATCTATGGATGTGAATTTTGTTGGTAGGAATAATTTTGGTAACAATGCGTATAGAGGGAATTTTAATCCTAGGCCTTATCCTAGTAATCCTTCTAATAATTATGGAAATTCCTACAACAACTCTTATGGAAATTTTAATAAGATGCCCTCTGAATTTGAGAATAGTGTTAAAGAGTTTATGAATTCACAAAAGAATTTTAATGCTTTGCTTGAAGAGAAATTGCTTAAGATTGATAATTTGGCTAGGAATGTTGATAGAATTTCTCTTGAGGTTGATTCTTTAAAGCTTAGATCTACTCCTCCTAAGCATGATATCAATGAGTCTCTCAAAGCCATGAGAATTTCCATTGATGAGTGCAAGGAAAGAACCGCTAGGATGCGTGCTACGAAAGATGCCTTTATTAAAGTGTGTTCTTCCAATTCCTGTGAAAATCAAGATGAAGATCTAAAAGTTATTGATGTGTCCCCTATCAAATCTTTGTTTTGCAATATGAATATTGATGAAACTGAATATGATCTACCTTTACCTAGAAGGCGTTCCAAAAATTTGGAGTATTTAGATCTTGATGATGAAATTGGTAAAAGTGGGTTTGAAAGAAATAAAACCCTAGATGTTGCTAAACCCACTATATTGGATTTCAAGGAATTTAATTATGAAAGTTGCTCTTTAATTGATTGTATTTCCTTGTTGCAATCCGTGCTAAATTCTCCTCATGCTTATAGTCAAAATAAAGCCTTTACCAAACATATCGTTGATGCCTTGATGCAATCTTATGAAGAAAAACATGAGTTGAAAGTTTCTATCCCTAGAAAACTTTATGATGAGTGGGAACCTACTATTAAAATTAAAATTAAAGATCATGAATTTAATGCTTTGTGTGATTTGGGTGCTAGTGTTTCTACTATCCCCAAAACTTTGTGTGATTTGCTAGATTTCCGTGATTTTGATGATTGCTCTCTAAACTTGCATCTTGCGGGTTCCACTATTAAGAAACCTATGGGAAGAATTAATGATGTACTTACTGTTGCAAATAGGAATTATGTGCCCATAGATTTTATCATTCTTGATATAGATTGCAATCCTTTTGCCCTATTATTCTTGGTAGACCTTTCCTTAGAACAATTGGTGCAATTATTGATATGAAGGAAGGGAATATTAGATTCCAATTTCCATTAAAGAAAGGCATGGAACACTTCCCTAGAAAGAAAATAAAATTACCATATGAATCTATCATGAGAGCCACTTATGGATTGCCTACCAAAGATGGCAATACCTAGATCTATCCTCGTTTTTATGTCTAGCTAGCGCTTGTTGGGAGGCAACCCAATTTTATTTTTAGTTTTTTGTTTTTTCTTATGTTAAGGAACAAATAATCCATCTACCTTCTGTTTAGATGTGGTTTTGTGTTTTAATTAGTGTTTGTGCCAAGTTAAACCTATAGGATCTTCTTGGATGATAGTTATTTGATCTTGCTGTAATTTCCAGAAACTGTGCGCCAAGTGCCCGAATTGTTAAAAATCACCAGAAAGTGATAAAATACTGATTCCAATTGCTGCTGATCAACAAACAAATTTCTATGTCGTCTAATTTTGGTAGATTTTTTGGAGTTCCAGAAGTTTGCGCTAGTTACAGATTACTAAAGACTGTTTTGTTTTTGACAGATTCTGTTTTTCGTGTGTTGTTTGCTTATTTTGATGAATCTATGGCTAGTAAAATAGCTTATAATCCATAGAGAAGTTGGAATACAGTAGGTTTAACACAAATATAAATAAAGAATGAGTTCATTACAGTACCTTGAAGTGGTCTTTTGTTTTCTTTCGCTAACGGAGCTCACGAGATTTCTGTTGAGTTTTGTGTTGTGAAGTTTTCAAGTTTTGGCTGAAATCTTTTGATGGATTATGGAACAAGGAGTGACAAGAGCCTAAGCTTGGGGATGCCCATGGCACCCCCAAGATAACCCAAGGAAACCAAAAAGTCAAAGCTTGGGGATGCCCCGGAAGGCATCCCCTCTTTCGTCTACTTCCATCGGTAATTTTACTTGGAGCTATATTTTTATTCACCACATGATATGTGTTTTGCTTGGAGCGTCTTGTATGATTTGAGTCTTTATTTGTTAGTGTGCCACAATCATCCTTGCTGTACACACCTTTTGAGAGAGCCATACATTAATTGGAATTTGATAGAATACTCTATGTGCTTCACTTATATCTTTTGAGCTATATAGTTTTGCTCTAGTGCTTCACTTATATCTTTTGAGCTTTATAATTTTGCTCTATGTGCTTCACTTAGATCTTTTAGAGCATGGTGGTGGACTTGTTTTATAGAAACTATTGATCTCTCATGCTTCACTTAGATTATTTTGAGATTCTTTAATAGCATGGTAATTTGCTTAATAACAATATGTTTGGTATTCAAGATTTGTAGAACTTTCTTTTGAGTGCGTTGAATACTAAGAAAAGATTGATGCTTGATAATTGTATTGAGATATGAAGATGGTGATATTAGAGTCATGCTAGTTGAGTAGTTGTGAATTTGAGAAATACTTGTGTTAAAGTTTGTGATTCCCGTAGCATGCACGTATGGTGAACCGTTATGTGATGAAGTCGGAGCATGATTTATTTATTGATTGTCTTCCTTATGAGTGGCGGTCGGGGATGAGCGATGGTCTTTTCCTACCAATCTATCCCCCTAGGATCATGCGCGTAATACTTTGCCTTGATAACTTCTAGATTTTTGCAATAAGTATATGAGTTCTTTATGACTAATGTTGAGTCCATGGATTATACGCACTTTTCCCATCCTTCCACCATTGCTAGCCTCTCTAATACCGTGCACCTTTCGCCGGTATCATACACCCACCATATACCTTCCTCAAAACAGCCACCATACCTACCTATAATGGCATTTCCATAGCCATTCCGAGATATATTGCCATGCAACTTTCCACCGTTCCGTTTATTATGACACGCTCCATCATTGTCATATTGCTAGCATGATCATGTAGTTGACATCGTATTTGTGGCCAAGCCACTGTTCATAATTCTTTCATACATGTCACTCTTGATTCATTGCATATCCCGGTACACCGCCAGAGGCATTCATATAGAGTCATATTTTGTTCTAAGAATCGAGTTGTAATTGTTGAGTTGTAAGAAAAATAAAAAGTGTGATGATCATCATTTTTAGAGCATTGTCCCAAGTGAGGAAAGGATTATGGAGACTATGATTCCCCCACAAGTCGGGATGGGACTCCGGACGAAAAAAAAGAGAAAGAAAAGAGGCCATAAAAAAGAAAAGGCCCAAATAAAAAAATGAGAGAAAAAGAAAGAAGGGACAATGTTACTATCCTTTTACCACACTTGTGCTTCAAAGTAGCACCATGATCTTCATGATAGAGAGTTTCTCATTTTGTCACTTTCATATACTAGTGGGAATTATTCATTATAGAGCTTGGCTTGTATATTCCAATGATGGGCTTCCTCAAAATTGCCCTAGGTCTTCGTGAGCAAGCGAGTTGGATGCACACCCACTTAGTTTCTTTTGTTGAGCTTTCATATACTTATAGCTCTAGTGCATCCGTTGCATGGCAATCCCTACTCACTCACATTGATATCTATTGATGGGCATATCCATAGCCCGTTGATACGCCTAGTTGATGTGAGACTATCTTCCCCTCTTTTTGTCTTCTCCACAACCACCATTCTATTCCACATATAGTGCTATGTCCATGGATCACGCTCTTGTATTGCGTGAAGATCGAATTTTTTTTGAAAATGTTAAAGTATGAAACAATTGCTTGGCTTGTCATCGGGGTTGTGCATGATTTAAATACTTTGTGTGGTGAAGATAGAGCATAGCCAGACTATATGGTTTTGTAGGGATAGCTTTCTTTGGTCATGTTATTTTGAGAAGACATAATTGCGTTGTTAGTATGCTTGAAGTATTACTATTTTTATGTCAACATGAACTTTTGTCTTGAATCTTTTGGATCTGAATATTCATACTACAATTAAGAAGATTTACATTGAAATTATGCCAGGTAGCACTCCGCATCAAAAATTCTCTTTTTATCATTTACCTACTCGAGGACGAGCATGAACTAAGCTTGGGGATGCCTGATAGTCTCCAACGTATCTATAATTTTTGATTGCTCCATGCTATATTATCTACTGTTTTGGACTATATTGGGCTTTATTTTCCAATTTTATGTTATTCTTGGGACTAACCTATTAACCGGAGGCCCAGCCCAGAATTGTTGTTTTTTCCCTATTTCAGTGTTTTGGGAGAAACGGAATATCAAACGGAGTCCAAACGGAATGAAACCTTCGGGAACGTGATTTTCTCACCGAACGTGATCCAGGAGACTTGGACCCTACTCCAAGGAAGCAAAGAGGCGGTCATGAGGGTGGGGGGCGCGCCCCCTGCCTCGTGGGCCCCTCGGACCTCCACCGACGTACTCCTTTCTCCTATATATACCTACGTACCCCCAAACGATCAGATACGGAGCCAAGAACCTAATTCCACCACCGCAACTTTCTGTATCCACGAGATCCCATCTTGGGGCCTGTTCCGGAGCTCCGCCAGAGAGGGTCGTCATCACGGAGGGCTTCTACATCATCATAGCCTCTCCGATGAAGTGTGAGTAGTTTACCTCAGACCTTCGGGTCCATAGTTATTAGCTAGATGGCTTCTTCTCTCTTTGTGGATCTCAATACAATGTTCTCCCCCTCTCTCGTGGAGATCTATTCGATGTAATCTTCTTTTTGCGGTGTGTTTGTTGAGACCGATGAATTGTGGGTTTATGATCAAGTCTATCTATGAATAATATTTGAATCTTCTCTGAATTCTTTTATGTATGATTGGTTATCTTTGCAAGTCTCTTCGAATTATCAGTTTGGTTTGGCCTACTAGATTGGTTTTTCTTGCCATGGGAGAAGTGCTTAGCTTTGGGTTCAATCTTGCGGTGTCCTTTCCTAGTGACAGAAGGGGCAGCAAGGCACGTATTGTATTGTTGCCATCGAGGATAACAAGATGGGGGTTTTATCATATTGCATGAATTTATCCCTCTACATCATGTCATCTTGCTTAAGGCGTTACTCTGTTTTTAACTTAATACTCTAGATGCATGCTGGATAGCCGTCGATGAGTGGAGTAATAGTAGTAGATGCAGGCAGGAGTCGGTCTCACTACTAGGGAAAAGCCTAGCAGCAGCGAGGGTTTTGGGCCTCTCAGTAGCGCGGGCACCGGCGCTACTAATAAGGCGCTACAGCTAACGTATAGCAGTAGCGCCGGTTGTCCCACACTACTGCTATACATGAATAGCTGTAGTGCTCTTTGGGAAAGGGCGCTACTGATATTATCTGTAGCGCTGTTTGCTGGGACGCGCTACTAACAATGCGGCGCTAGTGCTAAATTTCCCCCCTCGCTACTACTAGTTTATTTATTAGTTTTTTCCTGCATATTTGTTTTGTATTTGAGTAGGCTTTATACAATAATCTTTAGCATATCATACACATACAAATGTAATCATAGCATATACATACAATTAGTCTCATCAAATCATGTCATCATCATAATCATCATCCAACACAAAGTGGTCTCTCGTAATCATCTCGAAAATAGCGATACAAGTCTCGAATGATATGCAAATACATCGTCATCCATCTAAACAATGATATACGCGAGAAGAGCTATCACTTTGAGAACATGAGTTCATATCCCTCTCTCGCATTAGCGTGAACCTCTAAACTAACTACCGCCTATCGCTCGGAAACCGGAAGGGCCTGACACTCCAGCCACTTGTCGTATATATACTCCTGGCATAGCACTTCTGCGCCATCTATGATCTATGCACCTGCATCATCACATGAGTCGATGATATGCAACATATATAGTTGAGCAACAGAAAGAGACAGACTTGGCAAAAATAAAAAGAACATATCATAAGCATAAATAACAAAGTTCATCGTACCCCAAAATGCCCTAACTAGAGTGATTTTCGCTAGTCGAGGAGGAGGACGGTTTAATTACATCAGAAATAAAGTTTCACCGTGCATAACTCAAGGTTTTGTCATACAGAAAGTATGGACTAAACGGACACATTGTCATATATCGACAATCACTCCAACATGTCGTTCCATCCATCCAAGTCAGGGAGATAGTCCCCGAGCCTAGTGAAAGGCTTCAGGTCGAGACGCTAAGAGGATATCCATGTTCGGACGTCTTCCCACGACATTTGTCCTTCTCCGTAGAACATCCCTGTTTTTCCGACGACCTCCTTCATGATGATTTGGGCAAGTTCGCGCTGGATGTTATAGAACTCAGCTCGAAGTCGATGATCCTCGATATCTCCTATGTCCTTTGCCCATTGCAGAATATGGGCATCGCCGGAAGAAGGTGCCATGCGAAGGTTCTGGTGATCCCGTCTGTACTCCAGCATGTGGTGTAGGACATAGAATCCATCATTAAGAGAATCGTTCAGTTGCTGGATGCAGCAGAAGTCGGTCTTATGGCCGAAGGCGACCCTGCCGCCCCTCATCTTCTTGTCCCTGACCTCTCCACCCAGTGATTGGTAGTGATACATAGCACTGTCGAGAACATCCTTGATGTGGGTGTAATCCTTTTTGTGAATGTTCTTCGACGAGTCCAAGTAAAGAGCGTGGGAGAATCGGGGGTAGAGGATGACGAGGACGGCGCGCCCGCCGCTGCGCAAAATAAGTCCTCAAATTAATTAGCCTCCACCATGCAAATGAATGATTGAAATCAAAGGAAGGATAGCAGCGCGGATGACTTATACGGGATGATAAGGCACGAGAATCACCCCCTTGTCCTTATTGGCGAGCATGAAACTGACGATGTAATCCCTCGCGTATTCACGGTGCTTTGTGCAGACTCCCAAGAAGCCCTCGTGCATGTAGTACGGGTCAGCGACGCAGATATGAGATATCTGCTCAACCCCGATGATGTAGTTCATGTGCAAGGCATAAAGGCGGACAAACCTAAAATCCAGCTTCTTCACATGAAACATGTCGAATATGTAATCGAATCGGAGGAAGACCTTATCTGCGGGGAAGCTGTCGACGTACGACATTTGCTGCGGAACGTTAACCACATAGAGTGGGTATCCTGGATCTTTCGAGGCGATGAATGTTGGAAATATGCCCTAGAGGCAATAATAAAAGGATTATTATTATATTTCCTTGTTCATGATAATTGTCTTTTATTCATGCTATAATTGTGTTATCCGGAAATCGTAATACATGTGTGAATACATAGACACCAACATGTCCCTAGTAAGCCTCTAGTTGACTAGCTCGTTGATCCACAGATAGTCATGGTTTCCTGACTATGGACATTGGATGTCATTGATAACGAGATCACATCATTAGGAGAATGATGTGATGGACAAGACCCAATCCTAAGCATAGCACAAGATCGTATAGTTCGTTTGCTAGAGCTTTTCCAATGTCAAGTATCTTTTCCTTAGACCATGAGATCGTGTAACTCCTGGATACCGTAGGAGTGCTTTGGGTGTACCAAACGTCACAACATAACTAGGTGACTATAAAGGTATACTACAGGTATCTCCGAAAGTGTCTGTTGGGTTGACACGGATCGAGACTGGGATTTGTCACTCCGTATGACGGAGAGGTATCACCGGGCCCACTCGGTAATGCATCATCATAATGAGCTCAATGTGATCAAAGTGTTTGATCACGGGATCATGCATTACGGTACGAGTAAAGTGACTTGCCAGTAACGAGATTGAAGGAGGTATTGGGATACCGACGATCGAATCTCGGGCAAGTAAAATACCGATTGACAAAGGGAATTGTATACGGGATTGATTGAATCCTCGACATCGTGGTTCATCCGATGAGATCATCGAGGAGTATGTGGGAGCCAACATGGATATCCAGATCCCGCTGTTGGTTATTGGCCGGAGAGGCATCTCGGTCATGTCTGCATGTCTCCCGAACCCGTACGGTCTACACACTTAAGGTTCGGTGACGCTAGGGTTGTAAAGATATGAGTATGCGGTAATCTGAAAGTTCTTTGGAGTCCCGGATGAGATCCCGGACGTCACGAGGAGTTTCGGAATGGTCCAGAGGTAAAGAATTATATATAGGAAGTGCAGTTTCGGCCATCGGGAAAGATTCGGGGTCACCGGTATTGTACCGAGACCACCGGATGGGTCCCGGGGGTCCACCGGGTGGGGCCACCCATCCCGGAGGGCCCCATGGGCTGAAGTGGGGAGGGGAACCAGCCCATAGTGGGCTGGTGCGCCCCCCCTTGGCCCCCTGCGCCTAGGGTTGGAAACCCTAGGGTGGGGGCGCCTCCACTTGCCTTGGGGGGCACTCCACCCCCCTGGCCGCCGCCCCCTTGGGAGATCCCATCTCCAGGGCCGGCGCCCCCCCCCCTGGGGGCCTATATATAGAGGGGGGAGGGAGGGCAGCCGCACCCATGCCCTGGCGCCTCCCTCTCCCCTGCTACACCTCTCCCTCTCGCAGAAGCTCGGCGAAGCCCTGCTGCTGTGACTGCTGCATCCACCACCACGCTGTCGTGCTGCTGGATCTTCATCAACCTCTCCTTCCCCCTTGCTGGATCAAGAAGGAGGAGACGTCACGCTGACCGTACATGTGTTGAACGCGGAGGTGCCGTCCGTTCGGCGCTAGGATCTCCGGTGATTTGGATCACGACGAGTACGACTCCTTCATCCCCGTTCTCTTGAACGCTTCCGCTCGCGATCTACAAAGGTATGTAGATGCACTTCGATCACTCGTTGCTAGATGAACTCATAGATAGATCTTGGTGAAACCGTAGGAATTTTTTTTATTTTCTGCAACATTCCCCAACAGTGGCATCATGAGCTAGGTCTATGCGTAGTTCTCTTTGCACGAGTAGAACACAATTTGTTGTGGGCGTAGATGTTGTCAACTTTCTTGCCGCTACTAGTCTTATTTTGCTTCAGCGGTATTGTGGGATGAAGCGGCCCGAACCGACCTTACACGTACGCTTACGTGAGACAGGTTCCACCGACTGACATGCACTAGTTGCATAAGGTGGATAGAGGGTGTTTGTCTCTCCCAATTTAGTTGGAGCGGATTCGACGAAAAGGGTCCTTATGAAGGGTAAATAGAAGTTGACAAATCATGTTGTGGCTTTTACGTAGGTAAGAAAACGTTCTTGCTAGAACCCTATTGTAGCCACGTAAAACTTGCAACAACAATTAGAGGACGTCTAACTTGTTTTTGCAGCAAGTGTTTTGTGATGTGATATGGCCAAAGTTGTGATGAATGATGAATGATATATATGTGATGTATGAGATCATGTTATTGTAATAGGAATCAAGACTTGCATGTCGATGAGTATGACAACCGGCAGGAGCCATAGGAGTTGTTTTTATTTTTTGTATGACCTGCGTGTCATTGAAAAACGCCATGTAAATTACTTTAATTTATTCCTAAATGTGTTAGCCATAGTAGTAGAAGTAATAGTTGGCAAGCAACTTCATGGAGACACGATGATGGAGATCATGATGATGGAGATCATGGTGTCATGCCGGTGACAAGATGATCATGGAGCCCCAAGATGGAGATCAAAGGAGCTATATGATATTGGCCATATCATGTCACTATTATTATTTGATTGCATGTGATGTTTATCATGTTTTTGCATCTTGTTTACTTCGAACGACGGTAGTAAATAAGATGATCCCTCAAAATAATTTCAAGAAAGTGTTCCCCCTAACTGTGTGCCGTTGCGGCAGTTCGTTGTTTCGAAGCACCACGTGATGATCGGGTGTGATAGATTCCAACGTTCACATACAACGGGTGCAAGGTAGATTTACACATGCAAACACTTAGGTTAACTTGACGAGCCTATCATGTACAGACATGGCCTCGGAACACAAGAGACCGAAAGGTCGAACATGAGTCGTATGAAAGATACGATCAACATGGAGATGTTCACCAATGATGACTAGGCCTAGTCGAGTCGGATCATGTTTCACTTAGATGACTAGAGGGATGTCTAATCTGAGTGGGAGTTCATTAAATAATTTGATTAGATGAACTTAATTATCATGAACTTAGTCTAAAATCTTTGCATAAATGTCTTGTAGATCAAATGGCTAACGCTCATGTCAACATGAACTTCAACGCGTTCCTAGAGAAAACCAAGCTGAAAGACGATGGCAGCAACTATACGGACTGGGTCCGGAACCTGAGGATCATCCTCATAGCTGCCAGGAAACAATATGTCCTAGAAGCACCGCTAGGTGATGCTCCCGTCCCAGAGAACCAAGACGTTATGAACGCTTGGCAGCAGCGTGCTGATGATTACTCCCTCGTTCAGTGCAGCATGCTTTACAGCTTAGAACCGGGGCTCCAAAAGCGTTTTGAGCAACACAGAGCATATGAGATGTTCGAAGAGCTGAAAATGGATTTCCAAGCTCATGCCCGAGTCGAGAGATATGAAGTCTCCGACAAGTTCTACAACTGTAAGATGGAGGAAAATAGTTCTGTCAGTGAGCACATACTCAAGATGTTTGGGTTGCACAACCGCTTGTCCCAGCTGGACATTAACCTCCCAGACGAGGCGGTCATTGACAGAATCCTTCAGTCGCTCCCACCTAGCTACAAGAGCTTTGTGATGAACTACAATATGCAGGGGATGGAAAAGACCATTCCTGAAGTATTTTCAATGCTGAAATCAGCAGAGGTAGAAATCAAAAAGGAACATCAAGTGTTGATGGTCAATAAAACCACCAAGTTCAAGAACGGCAAGGGTAAGAAGAACTTCAAAAAGGACGGCAAGGATGTTGCCGCACCCGATAAGCCAGTTGCCGGCAAGAAGTCAAAGAATGGACACAAGCCTAAGACAGAGTGCTTTTATTGCAAAGGGAAGGGTCACTAGAAGCGGAACTGCCCCAAATACTTAGCGGACAAGAAGGCCGGCAACACTAAAGGTATATGTGATATACATGTAATTGATGTGTACCTTACCAGTGCTCGTAGTAGCTCCTGGGTATTTGATACCGGTGCTGTTTCTCATATTTGTAACTCAAAGCAGGAGCTGCGGAATAAGCGGAGACCGGCGAAGGACGAGGTGACGATGCGCGTCGGGAATGGTTCCAAGGTCGATGTGATCGCCGTCGGCACGCTACCTATACATTTACCTACGGGATTAGTTTTAAACCTCAATAATTGTTATTTAGTGCCAAGTTTGAGCATGAACATTGTATCAGGATCTCGTTTAATACGAGATGGCTACTCATTTAAATCCGAGAATAATGGTTGTTCTATTTATATGAGAGAAATGTTTTATGGTCATGCTCCGATGGTTAATGGTTTATTCTTAATGAATCTCGAACGTGATGTTACACATATTCACAGTGTGAATACCAAAAGATTTAAAGTTGATAACGATAGTCCCACATACTTGTGGCACTGCCGCCTTGGTCACATTGGTGTCAAGCGCATGAAGAAGCTCCATGCTGATGGACTTTTAGAGTCTCTCGATTATGAATCATTTAACACGTGCGAACCATGCCTCATGGGAAAAATGACCAAGACTCCGTTCTCTGGAACAATGGAGCGAGCAACTAACTTATTGGAAATCATACATACTGATGTGTGCGGTCCAATGAGCGTTGAGGCTCACGGAGGATATCGTTATGTTCTCACTCTTACTGATGACTTGAGTAGATATGGGTATGTCTACTTGATGAAACACAAGTCTGAGACCTTTGAAAAGTTCAAGAAATTTCAGAATGAGGTAGAGAATCAACGTGACCGAAAAATAAAGTTCTTACGATCAGATCGTGGAGGAGAATATTTAAGTCATGAATTTGGCACACACTTAAGGAAATGTGGAATCGTTTCACAACTCACGCCGCCTGGAACACCTCAACGTAACGGTGTGTCCGAACGTCGTAATCGCACTCTATTGGATATGGTGCAATCTATGATGTCTCTTACTGATTTACCGCTATCGTTTTGGGGATACGCTCTAGAGACAGCTACATTCACTTTAAATAGGGCACCTCCTAAATCCGTTGAGACGACACCATATGACTTATGGTTTGGGAAGAAACCTAAGTTGTCGTTTCTAAAAGTTTGGGGGTGCGATGCTTATGTCAAGAAACTTCAACCTGAAAAACTCGAACCCAAATCGGAAAAATGCGTCTTCATAGGATACCCTAAGGAAACCATTGGGTATACCTTCTACCTTAGATCCGAGGCAAGATCTTTGTTGCCAAGAACGGATCCTTTCTAGAAAAAGAGTTTCTCTCGAAAGGAGTAAGTGGGAGGAAAGTAGAACTCGATGAAGTACTACCTCTTGAACCGGAATGTAGTGCAGCTCAGGAAAATGTTCCTGTGATGCCTACATCCACTGGAGAGGAAATTAATGATGATGATCAAGGTACTTCGAATCAAGTTGCTACTGAACTTTGTAGGTCCACAAGGACACGTTCCACACCAGAGTGGTATGGCAACCCTGTCCTGGAAATCATGTTGTTAGACAACGGTGAACCTTCGAACTATGAAGAAGCGATGGCGGGCCCAGATTCCAACAAATGGCTAGAAGCCATGCAATCCGAGATAGGATCCATGTATTAAAACAAAGCATGGACTTTGACAGACTTGCCCGATGATCGGCGAGCGATAGAAAACAAATGGATCTTTAAGAAGAAGACGGACGCGGAGGGTAATATTACCATCTATAAAGCTCGACTCGTCCTAAGGGTTATCGGCAAGTTCAAGGGGTTGACTATGATGAGACTTTCTCTCCCGTAGCGAAGCTGAAGTCCGTCCGAATCATGTTAGCAATTGCCGCATACTATGATTATGAGATATGGCAAATGGACGTCAAAACGGCATTCCTTAATGGTTATCTTAAGGAAGAACTGTATATGATGCAGCCGGAAGGTTTTGTCGACCCTAAGAATGCTAACAAGGTATGCAAGCTCCAGCGATCCATTTATGGGCTGGTGCAAGCATCTCGGAGTTGGAACATTCGCTTTGATGAGATGATCAAAGCGTTTGGGTTTATGCAGACTTATGGAGAAGCCTGCGTTTACAAGAAAGTGAGTGGGAGCTCTGTAGCATTTCTCATATTATATGTAGATGACATACTTTTGATGGGAAATGATATAGAACTTTTGGACAACATTAAGGCCTACTTGAATAAGAGTTTTTCAATGAAGGACCTTGGAGAAGCTGCTTATATATTAGGCATCAAGATCTATAGAGATAGATCAAGACGCCTCATAGGTCTTTCACAAAGCACATACCTTGATAAGATATTGAAGAAGTTCAATATGGATCAGTCTAAGAAGGGGTTCTTGCCTGTGTTGCAAGGTGTGAAATTGAGCTCAGCTCAATGTCCGACCACGGCAGAAGATATAGAAGAGATGAGTGTCATCCCCTATGCCTCAGCCATAGGGTCTATTATGTATGCCATGCTGTGTACCAGACCTGATGTAAACCTTGCCGTAAGTTTGGTAGGAAGGTACCAAAGTAATCCCGGCAAGGAACACTGGACAGCGGTCAAGAATATCCTGAAGTACCTGAAAAGGACTAAGGACATGTTTCTCGTTTATGGAGGTGACGAAGAGCTCGTCGTAAAGGGTTACGTCGACACTAGCTTCGACACAGATCTGGATGACTCTAAGTCACAAACCGGATACGTGTATATGTTGAATGGTGGAGCAGTAAGCTGGTGCAGCTGCAAGCAGAGCGTCGTGGCGGGATCTACATGTGAAGCGGAGTACATGGCAGCCTCGGAGGCAGCGCATGAAGCAATTTGGGTGAAGGAGTTCATCACCGACCTAGGAGTCATACCCAATGCGTCGGGGCCGATCAAACTCTTCTGTGACAACACTGGAGCTATTGCACTTGCCAAGGAGCCCAGGTTTCACAAGAAGACCAGGCACATCAAGCGTCGCTTCAACTCCATTCGTGAAAATGTTCAAGATGGAGACATAGAAATTTGCAAAGTGCATACGGATCTGAATGTCGCAGATCCATTGACTAAACCTCTTCCGCGAGCAAAACATGATCAACACCAGAACTCTATGGGTGTTCGATTCATCACAATGTAACTAGATTATTGACTCTAGTGCAAGTGGGAGACTGTTGGAAATATGCCCTAGAGGCAATAATAAAAGGATTATTATTATATTTCCTCGTTCATGATAATTGTCTTTTATTCATGCTATAATTGTGTTATCCGGAAATCGTAATACATGTGTGAATACACAAACACCAACATGTCCCTAGTAAGCCTCTAGTTGACTAGCTCATTGATAAACAGATAGTCATGGTTTCCTGACTATGGACATTGGATGTCATTGATAACGAGATCACATCATTAGGAGAATGATGTGATGGACAAGACCCAATCCTAAGCATAGCACAAGATCGTATAGTTCGTTTGCTAGAGCTTTTTCAATGTCAAGTATCTTTTCCTTAGACCATGAGATCATGTAACTCCCGAATACCGTAGGAGTGCTTTGGGTGTACCAAACGTCACAACGTAACTGGGTGACTATAAAGGTATACTACGGGTATCTCCGAAAGTGTATGTTGGGTTGACACGGATCGAGACTAGGATTTGTCACTCCGTATGACGGAGAGGTATCACCGGGCCCACTCGGTAATGCATCATCATAATGAGCTCAATGTGATCATAGTGTTTGATCACGGGATCATGCATTACGGTACGAGTAAAGTGACTTGCCGGTAACGAGATTGAACGAGGTATTGGGATACCGATGATCGAATCTTGGGCAAGTAAAATTCTGATTGACAAAGGGAATTGTATACGGGATTGATTGAATCCTCGACATCGTGGTTCATCCGATGAGATCATCGAGGAGTATGTGGGAGCAAACATGGGTATCCAGATCCCGCTGTTGGTTATTGGCCGGAGAGGCATCTCGGTCATGTCTGCATGTCTCCCGAACCCGTAGGGTCTACACACTTAAGGTTCGGTGATGCTAGGGTTGTAAAGATATGAGTATGCAGTAATCCGAAAGTTGTTCGGAGTCCCGGATGAGATCCCGGATGTCACGAGGAGTTCCGGAATGGTCCGGAGGTAAAGAATTATATATAGGAAGTGCAGTTTCGGCCATCGGGAAAGATTTGGGGTCACCGGTATTGTACCGGGACCACCAGATGGGTCCCGGGGGTCCATCGGGTGGGGCCACCCATCCCGGAGGGCCCCATGGGCTGAAGTGGGGAGGGGAACCAGCCCATAGTGGGCTGGTGTGCCCCCCCTTGGGCCCCCCTGCGCCTAGGGTTGGAAACCCTAGGGTGGGGGGCGCCTCCACTTGCCTTGGGGGGCACTCCACCCCCCCTGGCCGCCGCCCCCTTGGGAGATCCCATCTCCAGGGCCGGCGCCCCCCCCCCCTTGGGGGCCTATATATAGAGGGGGGAGGGAGGGCAGCCGCACCCATTCCCTGGCGCCTCCCTCTCCCCTGCTACACCTCTCCCTCTCGCAGAAGCTCGACGAAGCCCTGCTGCTGTGACTGCTGCATCCACCACCACGCCGTCGTGCTGCTGGATCTTCATCAACCTCTCCTTCCCCCTTGCTGGATCAAGAAGGAGGATACGTCACGCTGACCGTACGTGTGTTGAACGCGGAGGTGCCGTCTGTTCGGCGCTAGGATCTCCGGTGATTTGGATCACGACGAGTACGACTCCTTCATCCCCGTTCTCTTGAACGCTTCCGCTCGCGATCTACAAAGGTATGTAGATGCACTCCGATCACTCGTTGCTAGATGAACTCATAGATAGATCTTGGTGAAACCGTAGGAAATTTTTTTATTTTCTGCAACGTTCCCCAACAATGAGGTCTTTCTCTACCCGCAGCACATCGTCATGAAGTCTCTTTAGATCACCGAATCTGGCCCCTAGTGCTGTTGTAGGTAGGATTGGTTGACCGGGGATATGCCATTTATCCGCATCAGGGATATCTATATGGTCCTGAAGCCGAGGCTGCTGGATCATAGAAACAGCTTTTTTGCCTTTCCTCGCTCTCTTCCTAAACTTCTTTACTACCGGAAGGTCGTCCATAATATGTTGAGATGGCAATTCAGGCACCGACTTATGACACTCAAACACTGAGGAGGCGCCAGTATAGACATACTGTTCAGCAGCGCCATCGTCGTCCTCATCCTCATCCATGGCGACGTCATCAGCGACTAATGGAGCCTCCTCCTTACCCCGTCCGCTATCACCCAACCCGACACCCGATGCTAATTGGGTAGGTGGGGTGTTGATGTTCATACCTTGCTGAGGCTGCATGCTCATGGGTGTGGTCCCGGCCGCCTCCAGACGAAGCAGACTCTTTGGCCACAACAGGACCCACCCAACATTGCAACAATCACCAAGCCGCCGCGGTGTCTCGTCGTCATCCCCCAGTAGTACTGGAGGAGGCAAATTCTCGTGGCCCGGTTTGACACTGGCCACGGAAACCTTGAAGACGTTCGGGGGGATCGGCCGGCTGTGGAACAATGGTTCCTTCGGCTCCATTATCGTCGCCTTCCCCACGTCCACCTTCTGGTCGCCGATGGTGTACAATATGGTGCACGGGGTTTCGTCGGCCTGCAAAGAAAAGTCTGCGACGTGAGACATCTGAAAGGCAATGAAAACGGGAGATTATACATTTATATTGAAGGGGGGCGGTGTGATAGATACCGTAAGGGCGTCGAGCTCAGCGAAAGACGAAGCACCGCCTAGCACGTCCGGTGCGGGAGCCGGTGCGGGAGCAGGTGCAGCTGCAGGTGCTGGTGCAACGCTAGTCAAGCTGCTCGCCGCCAAGAAGTCGGCAAGGGGAAAGTCCGCTGCATCTTTTTCTGGATTTTGCCTGTTCCAATTGAAAATGGCCGGAACCAAGGTAGTAGAAATATCTACAGCCACCTATTTTCCGGCAGCTACCGCTGTTGCGACTGTCTCAGTTGATTTCTTCTCAACCGCAATCTCAACCCTCTTGTCGATGTTTTCTTCATTTAACCTCCGTCTTTCCTTTATCTCCTCCGTGGTCTCACGGTAGTACTTCTTCCATGTGGCGCCGTCTCCGACACCGTGCACGCGTCCATACGACGGTCGAGTATCCACCGGTTGTCGTTTCAATATGTTCAACGCCCGGTTGAATGGAGTGTCCCACTTGGGCCTCGCCAATGCCTCAGACGGCGAGTCGCTTTCGGCCGCAATCTTGTGCTGCTCTCTCTGCAAAAGGCACAACGATCGTTTACAAATATTACTAATGTGTGCAGTCGAATTGATCAGGAACTAAAATTACCAGCAGTCTCATGAACTCCGTAATGACCGGTGTTGTCTCGTAAACCTTTTTCACTGGGTCCCAATGGTGCCGGGCCCTGAGGACGTCATGCTCCCGCGGGACGGTGAACTCCGCCAAGGGGTCTGGGATGCCCAAACTCGCGGCTTCCGCGTCCTCCTTGGCCCATTTGGACCTCTTTCCGCCGTAACCACGGCTTCTGAGGTGGTGGCTCCCAAAGTTCCTCTCTTGAAGCCCCTTCATGTACTTAGATTTTTTTTGGCATCTTCGGCCTTGCAAGCCTCTTTGAATATTTGAAACTGCTCTTCCGTGATTGTCGGATTATCCTTTACAATCTCGGAGTAGGGTTCCTTATTGTCGATGATCCTTTCTTTCACTCGATTTTTCTAGGCGGCCAACGCGTCGCTAAACTTGGTCATGGCGTGTTTGTTTATCTTCTTCATTGCCGGGTCCTCATCTAGATCTTTATAATCATTCTCATTCCGGCCGAGGAACAAGAATATCTGGTGAAACTTCTTTAGGAGGGAGCTCCTCATATTTTCTATCTTCTGTAGTTTCTCATCGTTGATGGTGGCGGTTGTCCGTACGATGCAGCCTATTTGATTGCCGTAGCATCGACGCGCTTCCTCGAGCGCCGTTGGCTCAAAATTGCCGTCGTCCACCTCCGTGACCACCACTCTAGTAGTCCTGAGTTTGTTAGGAACTCGTTGCCTCTTTGCTTTCGGTTCTACACCGGCTCCGCTCCCCGAGGCAGCGCCGGTCTCAGTCACGGCGCCGGTCTCGATGCCGGTCTAAGTCTGAGCGCCGGTCTCAGTCTCAGCACCTGAAATTTTCCGGAACAGAAATGAATCAACATCCCGGCAAAACATAGGCCACTCAACATCATTCCCTGGAAACAACGAAGCCACTTGGGCACAATCGAACACCTTCAATGAAAAGATATAACATGAGCAAACACTATTGAGGAATTTGCATTATAACATGACCACTTCAATGAAAAGATATAATCAACAATAATGGAATATGCAAATGAATATCAATGACATATATCATATAAAAACAGTCTTGTTTTTTGTTTACATAGCAACAATTAGTTTGACCAAGTTTTTGAAAAGAAAAAACAATTCTGTTTTTTGTTTATAGCTAAATGCCATAGCTACTGTTTTTTATTTATAGCTAAATACTTATGTTTTTTGTCTAAAGCTAAAAGTCTAGGAACTCCATTTTCTCTAACCCTTCTGACCTCACCAAAATTTGCACAGCAAGACCTTACTACCTACACCCAATTTCTTCAAAAATATTCAGGTCCATAGTCCAAATAAATCAAATTTCATTTGAATGAAATTTGGAAAAAATTCAGGTCCGTAGTCCAAATATTTTTTTTATAGCTAAGTGTTTTTTGTTTATAGCCTCTGTTAATTTAAATCTAAATGCTACTATTATTTATATACCCTCTATTAGTTTAAAGCTAAATGGAATTACTGTTTAGGCATTTTCATAAAAATTTCCCTAGCTAATTTCCTAAAAAATTGCTAATCATTTTTCCTAAATGCTATAAAATGCCTACTGCCCTAAAAAATCTAGGGTTCATATGAACACCTAGGGTTCATATGAACATCAACACAGTATCAACATATATATGAATTGCCCTAGCAGAGAGAGAGAGAGAGAGAGGAGGTAGGGGACAGTAGAGGCAGAGTCTTACGGTCGGCGGCAAGGGCAGGCTCTGGCTCGGGCGGCGGTGGTGAGGTCGAGGGCGGCGGCGGTGAGCTCGAGGGAGGCGACGGTGAGTTCGACGATGGCCTCGGGCGGTGGCTGTGAGGTCGAGGGCGGCCTCGGACGGCGGTGGTGTGGTCGAAGGTGGCGGGCGGCGGCGGTGTGGTCGAAGGCGGCAGGGCGACGGCGGCGATTGAGCAGTTGGGGGACAGGGGGCCGGGAGTAGAGAGGGGGGAAAGGACTTAGCAAAATTTTGAGCCCGGGCTGCCGGGATTTGAGTCAAACTAGCAGTAGCGCGTTTTGCCGAAACGCGCTATAGCTAAGATAGCTATAGCGTTTTCCAGAGAAACGCGCTACAGCTATTCCATTCTATTTTCTTTCATTTTCATTTACTTCTACTTGTTTTTCACTTTATTTTATTTCCGTTAGCAGCAGCGCCTTACACGTAAGCGCGCTACAGCTAAGGAGATTAGCAGTAGCATTGGGCCAGTATACGCGCTACTGCTAGGTTGGGCTAGCCATGTGCGCCCAGTTCAAACATAGCAGCAGTGCTTTTCGCTAGTACGCGCTACTGCTAAAGTCATAGCAGTAGCGCGGTTTATCTACGCGCGCTACTACTAGTTAGCAGTAGCGCTTGATTTTGTACAGTGCTACTGGTAAGATTCTGTGTATAGGCTTTTCCCTAATAGTGTCTACTTGTCTCGGACGTGATGCCTATATACATGATCATACCTAGATATTCTCATAAGTATGCTCAATTCTGTTAATTGCTCAACAGTAATTTGTTCACCCACCGTAGAAATACTTATGCTCTTGAGAGAAGCCGCTAGTGAAACCTATGGCCCCCGGGTCTATTCTCATCATATCAATCTCCATCACTTTATTATTTGCTTTGTTTTTACTTTGCCTTTTACTTTTCACTTTGCATCTCTATACCAAAAATACCAAAAATATTATCTATCAGATCTCACTCCCATAAGTGATCGTGAAGGGATTGACAACCCCTAATCGCGTTGGTTGCGTTGAGCTATTGTTTTGTGTAGGTACGAGGGACTTGCGTGTAGCCTCCTACTGAATTGATACCTTGGTTCTCAAAAACTGAGGGAAATACTTATGCTACTTTGCTGCATCATCCTCCCCTCTTCGGTGAAATCCAACGTAGTGCTCAAGAGGTAGCAAAAACCACGACGCAATAAAAGTAAGCGTCGAAACAATGAAGACAGCCCAGACAACACGACGGTAAACGCCGGATTTAGGGGCTCTCGACCCGGTCAATGGAAAAGACATTTAAAGGCAGTAGAGATGGACCGTCCAGCCTAAACAAGATTCTAGATAGATTATGTCAGATTCATGGCACCTCCGACAAACCTGCAAATCACACCAACAGAGAATGCTGGGTTTTCAAGCAGGCTGGTAAGCTAAACGCCAAACACAAGGAGAGGGAGACACCAAGTGAAGACAAGGATGAGCCTCGCCAGCAAAACACTTGGGGACAGAAAAAATTCCCACCAGAGGACAAAACAGTGAACATGATTCACGTAACAAAGAGGAGGAGTAAACACGCACTCCGAGACGTATGCACCATAGAGCCCGTCACCCCCAAGTTCAACCCTTGGTCGGCCTGCCCGATCACTTTTGTTCGCAGGGATAACCCGACCAGTATCCAGCATGGAGGATCGGCTGCCTTGGTATTAGACCCAATAATCAATGGATACCATCTCACCTGAGTCCCTATGGACGGCGGAAATAGTCTTAATCTGATATATCAGGACACAATCCGCAAAATGGGGATAGACCCGACGAGAATCAGTGAAAGCAATACTACCTTTAAAGGAGTAATACCAGGCCCAGAGGCCCGCTGCACGGGCTCTCTAGTACTAGAGGTTGTATTCGGCTCTCCCGACAACTTCCGAAGTGAAAAGTTAACCTTCGACATCTCTCCATTCTGAAGCAGCTATCAAGCACTACTCGGAAGAATGGCCTTCACTCGTTTTAATGCAGTACCGCATTACCCTTATCTTAAGCTTAAGATGCCCGGTCCACGCGGCATCATCATAGTTAGTGGAAACACAGAATGTGTGGCGGCCTTAGCAGCCGAGCACTGAACGGCCTCTCCAACCAAAATAAATGATCGGTCGTCAAGACCGCGGACACGGCTAGACGAGCCCGGCGCACCACTAGCTGTAACAGCTCAGATAAACCTGAGATTGGGTCGACGGATATACCCCCATAGGTGGTGCTAGGGGCTTCCCGCATGTAAAAAGGGCTACAGTTCGGCTTGACCTTATTTAGATTGAATTTTAAAGTTTTATTAAGAATAACCAATTTTTCGCACGAAGACTTTCACCTAAGTTTTTTTCTTTTACAGATGATAATCGTGCTACACCCTTCCAGGACACGGCACAACGGAGACACAGGCGCAGACGTGCAGTAGGGCCCCGCTCAAAGGTTTCTTTTTAGATTAAGACACTGTGTAAACCTTTTTCACTGTCTCTTGTTGCTTCACACCCTCCGGATACTCAAAATAACCAAGAGGGATGCTGGCGTTATTGGCATTTCGCCACGTCAGACTAATGCACGTATCTGGAAATTCAGGGCTTATTATCGAGGGCGTCACGCAGCCCAGTATGCGTTGTAAAGACCGAATACCTTAGGGAGTGTTCGGCGTCACGAGTTTGGCCTTATATGCATCAGCTCCGAATCATCTCTTTGGTCAATAGTTGGGTTTGCCCGCTACCTTACGTTCCGCTCTATCGGCTAAGGTGGCACCAGGAGAACTACTGTGATTGTGCCCTGGTTCATCTGGACGAGCACCTCAGTAGAGAAAGCCGAAAACTGACTGTCATGATAAAGCGCGAGACTGGTCAACCACTCGATGACTCAGCGGAATCTTCACGATTCCTCCGCATTAACGAAGGGCTGGTTTCCCAGTCATGTATGTACGCGCCCCGTATTCGGATGAGCGCGGAAGTACCAGGGGCTATATAGTAGCCCCACCGTCAAACTCCTATGGCTAAGTGAAAGTGTTAAAGCTATATAGTCCGATTGCCTTGTTCGCCGCGCCATCACCTCCTTAACGGACCAAGACGTTGGATCAAGTGTGAATACGCGTTTTTCTGAACACCCCCGCATTATATGCGTGGGGGCTGAAGCCGACGACTGCAAACTTTCAGGTTATATACATACATAAACGGCCGCACAGGAGGCATCATAATACTTTCAGGCAAAAGTATAAACATAGCCCTTATAACCCAAATAGTATTATTTTTACAATTGGGATACATGTCACTCAAACATGATACTCTTCGAGCAATGAGCCTCTATTAAACGAGCACCTTCTAGGACTTCTTCAAAATAGTGCTCGGCCGAGACCTGGCCTACGGCCGGACCCCGGGTTGCAATAGCGGTGGCCTACATCTCTGCCCAGTATGTCTTAACACGGGCAAGAGCCATCCGCGCACCCTCTATGCACGCCGACCTCTTTACAGCATCGATATGCGGCACAACACCAAGGAATCGTTGCACTAAACCAAAATAACTATTCGGCCTTGGTCCTTCTGGCCAAAGATGATCCACGACAGACCTCATGGCAAGCCCGTACAACCTGTGGAGCTCAGCCCACTCGGCCATTTGCTCATTTAACAGCAACGGACCTCAAAGCCTCTTAGCAGGCTCATAAAAGCTTCATGCAACCCACTTTCGGCGGATGAGATCCTCTCAACCACCGTACCCATTAAAGTACGATGCACCTCTGAGATAGCCGCTTGCTCCAGAAGACTCATCAGTGCGCCCGGTCGTGCACCGGACAGCCCCGGACTCTTTCTGTTGTTCTCCTTAGGAGCCGAATACTCCGGACTTCGGGTGGCCGAAGGGTTACCTTCTGGTCTTGGTGGATCAGGAGAAATCCTCCGTGACGACACTTCAGGGTCGTCCGCCTCATGAGGCGGGGAGGTAGGGGGAGGCGTTTCGCTCTCCATCATCTCCGGAAGAAGATCCCCCGAAGACAAACTCTGTCGAGAAGGGCTACGATCGGAACTACAAGACATACGTCTCGGTTATTGTCCTCAGAGATGAAACAGGATATATTTACCAAAAGTACTCTTGTTCACTTACAGCTCAGTGGAGGGCTGATCCCCTTGCGAGCACTATGCGGTAAGGATGCCCTTCGGGGCAGGACCCCCTGGCGAAGGTTCCTTCCCTCATTTGGAAACCCTCGTTTCCAAATCTTCAGAGGCGGTCCTCTTCTGTCCTTGGGGAGAGGGAATTTTAGATTCTTCTCCCCGGTTATCCTCCTTCGCGGAGACACTAATTCCCCCGGTTCGGATGAGTAATGCGTGAGGCCCGCTTTTGGCTTCTTTATTCCTCCCTTTATCTTCCTCTGATGTCACCTGATAAGGTGCATACTCAAGCATCCTGGCTAGTACAGGATCCAGTGAGCCTTCGGGAAGGGGGGCCGAACACCTGATCATCTTCGCCTTTTTTATCCAGTCCTGGTCAATGAGCGATTTTTCAGAATGATGTTGTAACAAATTAAAAGACAGCGTGTTCGGCCGCGGAATTACTTACGTGGGTATCTGGACGATTGCAGTTTAGACCCGCATCCTCGGTGGTGTGCGGACACTTAATTCGTGATCCAAAGAACAACCCATACATCCCTTCGAGCGTCATGCCAAAGAATTGCTGAATAGTTTGCGGTCCTTCCGGGTTGAACTCCCACATATGGAGAGGTCGACGTTGACATGGCAGGACCCGACGAACTAACATGACATGCATTACCTTGACAAGGCTGACATCTCTCTTGAGGAGATCTCGGATGCGACTCTGCAATGTCGGCAGGTCATTAATTGGCCCCTAGTCCAGCCCCTTGTTGACCCATGACGCCAGTTGCGGCGGGGGGCCCGAACGGAAGGCGGAGGCAGCTACCCACTTGGTACTTCGGGAAGCTGTGATGTAAAACCACTCCCGCTGCCATAGGTCGGACGTTTCCGGGAAGTAACCCTTTGGCCATGGAGCATCGCGCCTTTGCTTATTATGGCACCTCCGCATTCTGCGTGTCGCCCATCGATCATCTTCGGCTTCACATTGAAGGTCTTGAGCCATAAGTCGAAGTGTGGAGTGATGCGGAGGAAGCCTCACACACGACGATAAACAACAAGATGTGAATGATGGAATCTGGAGCTAGATCATGGAAATCGAGCCCATAATAGAACAAAAGCCCTCTAACAAAGGGATCAAGACAAAGCCTAGCCCTCGGGAGGAAGTGGGTGTTGGGGAACGTTGCAGAAAACAAAAAAAAATTCTACGGTTTCACCAAGATCCATCTAGGAGTTCATCTAGCAACGAGTGATTAGATGCATCTACGTACCTTGTAGATCGCGAGCGGAAGCGTTCAAAGAACGTGGATGAGGGAGTCGTACTCGACGTGATTCGAATCACCGAAGATTCTAGCACCGAACGGACGGCACCTCCGCGTTCAACACACGTATGGAACAGCCACGTCTCCTTCTTCTTGATCCAGCGAGGGGGAAGGAGAGATTGAGGGAGATGGCACTAGCAGCAGCACGACGGCGTGGTGATGATGGAGCTGCAGTATTCCGTCAGGGCTTCGCCAAGCACTATGGAGGAGGAGGAGGTGTTGGAGAGGGAGAAGGAGGCAACCAAAGGCGTGTATCAAAAGCCCTCCTTCCCTCACTATATATAGGAGGGCCAAGGGGGGGGGGCGCCGGCCCTAGGAGATCCAATCTCCTAGGGGGTGCGGCCAAGGGGGAGGAATCCCTCCTCCCCAAGGCACCTAGGAGGTGCCTTCCCCTCCTAGGACTCTTCCTCCTTGAAACCCTAGGCGCATGGGCCTCTTGGGGCTGGTGCCCTTGGCCCATGTAGGCCAAGGCGCACCCCCTACAGCCCAGGTGGCCCCACCCGGTGGGCCCCCGGGACCCTTCCGGTGGTCCCGGTACAATACCGATAACCCCGAAACTTGTCCCGATGGCCGAAATAGCACTTCCTATATATAATTCTTTACCTCCGGACCATTCTTGAACTCCTCGTGACGCCCGGGATCTCATCCGGGACTCCGAACAACATTCGGGTTACTGCATATACATATCCCTACAACCCTAG
Organism: Triticum aestivum; assembly: GCF_018294505.1. Taxonomy (NCBI): domain Eukaryota; kingdom Viridiplantae; phylum Streptophyta; class Magnoliopsida; order Poales; family Poaceae; genus Triticum; species Triticum aestivum. The sequence goes on from NC_057800.1 coordinate 10,199,225, forward strand.
CGTCACCGAACCTTAAGTGTGTAGACCCTACGGGTTCGGGAGACATGTAGACATGACCGAGATCGCTCTCCGGTCAATAACCAACAGCGGGATCTGGATACCCATGTTGGCTCCCACATGCTCCTCGATGATCTCATCGGATGAACCACGATGTCGAGGATTCAAACAACCCCGTATACAATTCCCTTTGTCAATCGGTATGTTACTTGCTCGAGATCCAATCGTCGGTATCCCAATACCTCGTTTAATCTCGTTACTAGCAAGTCACTTTACTCTTACCGTAATGCATGATCCCGTGACCAAACACTTGGTCACTTTGAGCTCATTATGATGATGCATTACTGAGTGGGCCCAGTGATACCTCTCCATCATACGGAGTGACAAATCCCCATCTTGATCCATGTCAACCCAACAGACACTTTCAGAGATACCCGTAGTATACCTTTATAGTCACCCAGTTACGTTGTGATGTTTGGCACACCCAAAGCACTCCTATGGTATCCGGGAGTTACACGATCTCATGGTCTAAGGAAAAGATACTTGACATTGGAAAACTCTAGCAAACGAACTATACGATCTTGTGCTATGTTTAGGATTGGGTCTTGTCCATCACATCATTCTCCTAATGATGTGATCCCGTTATCAATGACATCCAATGTCCATAGTGAGGAAACCATGACTATCTGTTGATCAACGAGCTAGTCAACTAGAGGCTTACTAGGGACATGTTGGTGTCTATTATTCACACGTGTATTACGATTTCCGGATAATACAGTTATAGCATGAATAAAGACAATTATCATGAACAAAGAAATATAATAATAATATTTTTATTATTGCCTCTAGGGCATATTTCCAACAGTCTCCCACTTGCACTAGAGTCAATAATCTAGTTACATTGTGATGAATCGAACACCCATGGAATTCTGGTGTTGATCATGTTTTGCTCTAGGGAGAGGTTTAGTCAACGGATCTGCTACATTCAGGTCCGTATGTACTTTACAAATCTCTATGTCTCCATCTTGAACATTTTCACAAATGGAGTTGAAGCGACGCTTGATGTGCCTTGTCTTCTTGTGAAACCTGGGCTCCTTTGCCAGAGCAATAGCTCCAGTGTTGTCACAGAAGAGCTTGATCGGCCCCGACGCATTGGGTATGACTCCTAGGTCGGTGATGAACTCCTTCACCCAAATTGCTTCATGCGCTGCCTCCGAGGCTGCCATGTACTCCGCTTCACATGTAGATCCCACCACGACGCTCTGCTTGCACTGCACCAGCTTACTGCCCCACTATTCAAAATATACACGTATCCGGTTTGTGACTTAGAGTCATCTAGATCTGTGTCCAAGCTAGCGTCGACGTAACCCTTTACGACGAGCTCTTCGTCACCTCCATAAACGAGAAACATTTCCTTAGTCCTTTTCAGGTACTTCAGGATATTCTTGACCGCTGTCCAGTGTTCCTTGTCGGAATTACTTTGGTATCTTCCTACCAAACTTACGGCAAGGTTTACATCAGGTCTGGTACACAGCATGGCATACATAATAGAACATATGGTTGAGGCATAGGGGATGACACTCATTTCTTATATATCTTCTGCCGTGGTCGGACATTGAGCCGAGCTCAATTTCACACCTTGTAACACAGGCAAGAACCCCTTCTTAGAATGATCCATATTGAATTTCTTCAATATCTTATCAAGGTATGTGCTTTGTGAAAGACCTATGAGGCGTCTTGATCTATCTCTATAGATCTTGATGCCTAATATATAAGCAGCTTCACCAATGTCCTTCATTGAAAAACTTTTATTCAAGTAGGCCTTAATGCTGTCCAAGAGTTCTATATCATTTCCCATCAAAAGTATGTCATCTACATATAATATGAGAAATGCTACAGAGCTCCCACTCACTTTCTTGTAAACGCAGGCTTCTCCATAAGTCTGCGTAAACCCAAACGCTTTGATCATCTCATCAAAGCGAATGTTCCAACTCCGAGATGCTTGCACCAGCCCATAAATCGAGCGTTGGAGCTTGCACACCTTGTCAGCATTCTTAGGATCGACAAAACCTTCCGGCTACATCATATACAATTCATCCTTAAGGAAACCATTAAGGAATGCCGTTTTGACGTCCATCTGCCATATCTCATAATCATAAAATGCGGCAATTGCTAACATGATTCGGATGGACTTCAGCTTCCCTACCGGTGAGAAAGTCTCATCATAGTCAACCCCTTGAGCTTGTCGATAACCCTTAGCGACAAGCCGAGCTTTATAGATGGTCACATTACCATCCGCGTCTATCTTCTTCTTAAAGATCCATTTATTTTCTATGGCTCGCCGTTCAACGGGCAAGTCAGTCAAAGTCCATACTTTGTTTTCATACATGAATCCTATCTCGGATTTCATGGCTTCTAGCCATTTTTCGGTATCCGGGCCCGCCATCGCTTCTTCATAGTTCGAAGGTTCACCGTTGTCTAACAACATGATTTCCAAGATAGGGTTGCTGTACCACTCTGGTGCGGAACGTGTCCTTGTGGACCTTTGAATTTCAGTAGGAGCTTGATCAGAAGTATCTTGATTATCATCAATAACTTCCTCTCTAGTCGGTGCAGGCGCCTCAGGAACATTTTCTTGAGTTGCGCCATTTTCCGGTTCAAGAGGTAATACTTCATCAAGTTCTACTTTCCTCCCACTTACTTCTTTCGAGAGAAACTCTTTCTCTAGAAAGGATCCATTCTTGGCAACAAAGATCTTGCCTTCGGATCTGAGGTAGAAGATATACCCAATAGTTTCTTTAGGGTATCCTATGAAGACGCATTTTTCCGATTTGGGTTCGAGCTTTTCAGGTTGAAGTTTCCTAACATAAGCATCGCATCCCCAAACTTTTAGAAACGACAGCTTAGGTTTCTTCCCAAACCATAATTCAAACGGTGTCGTCTCAACGGATTTCGACGGTGCCCTATTTAAAGTGAATGCAGCAGTCTCTAAAGCATAGCCCCAAAAATATAGTGGTAAATCGGCAAGAGACATCATAGATCGCACCATATCTAATAGAGTGCGATTACGACGTTCGGACACACCATTACGCTGAGGTGTTCCAGGCGGCGTGAGTTGTGAAACTATTCCACATTTTCTTAAGTGTGTACCAAACTCGTGACTCAAGTATTCTCCTCCACGATCTGATCGTAGAAACTTGATTTTCCTGTCACGTTGATTCTCAACTTCACTCTGAAATTCCTTGAACTTTTCAAAGGTCTCAGACTTGTGTTTCATTAAGTAGACATACCCATATCTACTCAAGTCATCAGTGAGGGTGAGAACATAACGATAGCCACCGCGAGCCTCAACACTCATTGGACCGCACACATCAGTATGTATGATTTCCAACAAGTTGGTTGCTCGCTCCATTGTTCCTGAGAACGGAGTCTTGGTCATTTTGCCCATGAGGCATGGTTCGCACGTGTCAAATGATTCATAATCAAGAGACTCTAAAAGTCCATCAGCATGGAGCTTCTTCATGCGTTTGACACCTATGTGCCCAAGGCGGCAGTGCCACAAGTATGTGGGACTATCATTATCAATCTTACATCTTTTGGTACTTACACTATGAATATGTGTAGCATTACGCTCGAGATTCATAAAGAATAAACCATTCACCATCGGAGCATGACCATAAAACATATCTCTCATATAAATAGAACAACCATTATTCTCGGATTTAAATGAGTAGCCATCTCGAATTAAACGAGATCCTGATACAATGTTCATGCTCAAACTTGGCACTAAATAACAATTATTGAGGTTCAAAACTAATCCCGTAGGTAAATGTAGAGGTAGCGTGCTGACGGCGATCACATCGACCTTGGAACCATTCCCGACGCGCATCGTCATCTCGTCCTTCGCCATTCTCCGTTTATTCCGCAGCTCCTGCTTTCGTTTTGCCGGCCTTCTTGTCCGCTAAGTATTTGGGGCAGTTCCGCTTCCAATGACCACTTTCCTTGCAATAAAAGCACTCAGTCTCAGGCTTGGGTCCATTCTTTGGCTTCTTCCCGGCAGCTTGCTTGTCGGGCGCGGCAACTCCCTTGCCGTCCTTCTTTAAGTTCTTTTTACCCTTGCCCTTCTTGAACTTAGTGGTTTTATTGATCATCAACACTTGATGTTCCTTCTTGACTTCTACCTCTGCTGATTTCAGCATAGCAAATACTTCAGGAATGGTCTTTTCCATCCCCTGCATATTGAAGTTCATCACAAAGCTCTTGTAGCTCGGTGGAAGCGACTGAAGGATTCTGTCAATGACCGCGTCATCCGGGAGATTAACTCCCAGCTGAGTCAAGCGGTTATGTAACCCAGACATAGTGAGTATGTGCTCACTGACAGAACTATTTTCCTCCATCTTACAGCTGAAGAATTTGTCGGAGCATTCATATCTCTCGACCCGGGCATGAGCTTGAAAAACCATTTTCAGCTCTTCGAACATCTCATATGCTCCATGTCTCTCAAAACACTTTTGGAGCCCCGGCTCTAAGCTGTAAAGCATGCCGCACTGAACGAGGGAGTAGTCATCGGTACGTGCCTGCCAAGCGTTCATAACATCTTGTTCTGCAGGGAGAACAGGTGCATCACCTAGCGGTGCTTGTAGGACATAATCTTTCTTGGCAGCTATGAGGATGATCCTCAGGTTCCGGACCCAGTCCGTGTAGTTGCTGCCATCGTCTTTCAGCTTGGTTTTCTCTAGGAACACATTGAAGTTGAGGACTACGTTGGCCATTTGATCTACAAGACATTTTGTAAAGATTTTAGACTAAGTTCATGATAATTAAGTTCATCTAATCAGATTATAATGAACTCCCACTTAGATAGACATCCCTCTTCTAGTCATCTAAGTATTACATGATCCGAGTTGGCTAGGCCGTGTCCGATCATCACGTGAGACGGACTAGTCAACGTCGGTGAACATCTTCATGTTGATCGTATCTTCTATATGACTCATGCTCGACCTTTCGGTCTTCTGTGTTCCGAGGCCATGTCTATGCACATGCTAGGCTCGTCAAGTCAACCTAAGTGTATTGCGTGTGTAAATCTGTCTTACACCCGTTGTATGTGAACGTAAGGATCTATCACACCCGATCATCACGTGGTGCTTCGAAACGACGAACTTTAGCAACGGTGCACAGTTAGGGAGAACAGTTTCTTGAAATTATTATGAGGGATCATCTTATTTACTACCGTCGTTCTAAGCAAACAAGATGCAAAACATGATAAACATCACATGCAATCAAATAATAATAGTGACATGATATGGCCAATATCACATAGCTCCTTTGATCTCCATCTTGGGGCTCCATGATCATCTTGTCACCGTCATACTCATCGACATGTAAGTTGTGATTCCTATTACAATAGCATGAACATCTCATACATCACATATAGATCATTCATCATTCATCACAACTTTGGCCATATCATATCACAAAGCACTTGCTGCAAAAACAAGTTAGACGTCCTCTAATTTTTGTTGCAAGTTTTACGTGGCTGAAGTAGGGTTCTAGCAAGAACGTTTTCTTACCTACGTGAAAACCACAACGTGATTTGTCAACTTCTATTTACCCTTCACAAGGACCCTTTTCATCGAATCCGCTCCAACTAAAATAGGAGAGACAGACACCCGCCAGCCACCTTATGTAACTTGTGCATGTTAGTCGGTGGAACCGGTCTCACGTAAGCGTACGTGTAAGGTTGGTCCGGGCCACTTCATCCCACAATACCGTTGAAGCAAGATAAGACTAGTAGCGGCAAGAAAGTTGACAACATCTACGCCCACAACAAATTGTGTTCTACTCGCGCAAGAAGAACTACGCATAGACCTAGCTCATGATGCCACTGTTGGGGAATGTTGCAGAAAACAAAAAAAATTCTACGGTTTCACCAAGATCCATCTAGGAGTTCATCTAGAAACGAGTGATTAGATGCATCTACGTACCTTGTAGATCGCGAGCGGAAGCGTTCAAAGAACGTGGATGAGGGAGTCGTACTCGACGTGATTCGAATCACCGAAGATTCTAGCACCGAACGGACGGCACCTCCGCGTTCAACACACGTACGGAACAACCACGTCTCCTTCTTCTTGATCCAGCAAGGGGGAAGGAGAGGTTGAGGGAGATGGCACCAGCAGCAGCACGACGGCGTGGTGATGATGGAGCTGCAGTATTCCGTCAGGGCTTCGCCAAGCGCTATGGAGGAGGAGGAGGTGTTGGAGAGGGAGAAGGAGGCAACCAAAGGCGTGTCTCAAAAGCCCTCCTTCCCCCACTATATATAGGAGGGCCAAGGGGGGGGGGGCGCCGGCCCTAGGAGATCCAATCTCCTAGGGGGTGCGGCCAAGGGGGAGGAATCCCTCCTCCCCAAGGCACCTAGGAGGTGCCTTCCCCTCCTAGGACTCTTCCTCCTTGAAACCCTAGGCGCATGGGCCTCTTGGGGCTGGTGCCCTTGGCCCATGTAGGCCAAGGCGCACCCCCTACAGCCCAGGTGGCCCCACCCGGTGGGCCCCCGGGACCCTTCCGGTGGTCCCGGTACAATACTGATAACCCCGAAACTTGTCCCGATGGCCGAAATAGCACTTCCTATATATAATTCTTTACCTCTGTACCATTCCGGAACTCCTCGTGATGTCCAGGATCTCATCCGGGACTCTGAACAACATTCGGGTTACTGCATATACATATCCCTACAACCCTAGCGTCACTGAACCTTAAGTGTGTAGACCCTACGGGTTCGGGAGACATGTAGACATGACCGAGATCGCTCTCCGGTCAATAACCAACAGCGGGATCTGGATACCCATGTTGGCTCCCACATGCTCCTCGATGATCTCATCGGATGAACCACGATGTCGAGGATTCAAACAACCCTGTATACAATTCCCTTTGTCAATCGGTATGTTACTTGCTCGTGATCCGATCGTCGGTATCCCAATACCTCGTTTAATCTTGTTACCAGCAAGTCACTTTACTCTTACCGTAATGCATGATCCCGTGACCAAACACTTGGTCACTTTGAGCTCATTATGATGATGCATTACTGAGTGGGCCCAGTGATACCTCTCCGTCATACGGAGTGACAAATCCCCATCTTGATCCATGTCAACCCAACAGACACTTTCGGAGATACCTGTAGTATACCTTTATAGTCACCCAGTTACGTTGTGACGTTTGGCACACCCAAAGCACTCCTACGGTATCCGGGAGTTACACGATCTCATGGTCTAAGGAAAAGATAATTGACATTGGAAAACTCTAGCAAACGAACTATACGATCTTGTGCTATGTTTAGGATTGGGTCTTGTCCATCACATCATTCTCCTAATGATGTGATCCCGTTATCAATGACATCCAATGTCCATAGTCAGGAAACCATGACTATCTGTTGATCAACGAGCTAGTCAACTAGAGGCTTACTAGGGACATGTTGGTGTCTATTATTCACACGTGTATTACGATTTCCGGGTAATACAGTTATAGCATGAATAAAGACAATTATCATGAACAAAGAAATATAATAATAATACTTTTATTATTGCCTCTAGGGCATATTTCCAACAGTGGGAAACAAATACGACACTTTTGTTGGGTTCGGGAGTAGGGATGACCTGCCCTTGAGCAGGCAGCCTGTGCGAGATTTCAGCGGTCAGATACCTGGCTTCTCTTAGCTTCTTGATGTCCTCCTCTGTGACAGAGGAGGCTATCCACCGGCCTTGAAGGTTGGATCCGGACATGATTGACGGTCCGAAGCGCTTAGCCGGAGCCTCGGGTGTTGGAATTCGAGGTGGGGGAAGGTAAGGATCGAGCGCGAGAAGAAAAGGACAAGCCTTGGCCCCTTTATAAAGAGGGTGAATATCAAGCGTCCTCCGCGTGGCCGTTTGGAACTTGCCTAAAATCGAGGAGTCATACCAACGGGCACGATTGGGTTACCCACACCCGTATTGATGAGAATCCCGTGATAAGAGGAAGACGATCTCTGCTTCGACAAGACGTGCCAATAAAACCGCCTCGCAACACGTGCAGTGGCAGGCTGGGAAAAACGGTTCGTCATGACTGGACCACGGCAGAACGTCACGCTATGAAAAGTTGTCAGCAGATTAGATTTGTGGAAATATTATACTCTCTACGGTGGTATGTGGAATTTGTTTTGCAGAGCCGGACACGATCCTAGTGTGCAAAATCTTCTATGGAGTATTCGGAGGAGGAACCCGCCTTGCAATGCCAAAGACAATCTGCGCGCCGGACTCATCGTCATTGAAGCCTGGTTCAGGGGCTACTGAGGGAGTCCTGGATTAGGGGGTCCTCGGACTGCCGGACTATATACTTTGGCCGGACTGTTGGACTATGAAGATACAAGATTGAAGACTTCGTCCCGTGTCCGGATGGGACTCTCCTTGGCGTGGAAGGCAAGCTTGGCAATTCGGATATGTAGATCTCCTCCCTTGTAACCCTAGCCGCCTCCGGTGTCTATATAAACCGGAGGATTTAGTCCGTAGGACAACAACAATCATAATCATAGGCTAGCTTCTAGGGTTTAGCCTCTACGATCTCGTGGTAGATCAACTCTTGTAATACTCATATCATCAAGATCAATCAAGCAGGATGTAGGGTATTACCTCCATCGAGAGGGCCCGAACCTGTGTAAACATTGTGTCCCCCGCCTCCTGTTACCATCCGTCTTAGACACACAGTTCGGGACCCCCTACCCCAGATCCGCCGGTTTTGACACCGACACCAACCTCACGGATCAAATCAAAAAATCCAGAAGAAGAAGATTAGGTGAGGGGAGGGGAGGCGAGGGGAGGAGGATGGAGGGCGTCGGTACCTTTGATGTCTACGTGCTGCAACCCGTCACCGACGTCGATGTCCACCACATCAGCAAGCACCGAGAGAAGGCCGCCGCCGCCGTCGCCTCATCCCCATCCATCCATGGGTGGGTGTTGACATGCTTCTCTGGTAGAAGCCATTCAAAGAAAAAAATGGAGCCATGTCTTTGGATTTCATTACAGGCAAATCCACCTCACCCTGAAGGAGGGGACGGCCTCGCGTCGGAAGATGGTGGGGGCGGCGGTGCGCCAGGAGGAGGCGGAGGCGACCTCGCACGGGAAGTAGGTCGGGGCGGAGGCTCGCTGGGTTCGAGGGAGGGGCCAGGTGGGGGTCCGAACTGCCGGGGCACCTAGTGGAGGTGCTCGGCTGCTGCAGCGGTTGGGGCGGCGGCCGAGTCGCGGGAACCGGCCGTGAGGCAGGATCTGGTGCGCCCCCGGCAGATCTGGGTGGGGGAGACCGGCGATGGGACCACTGGTGGGGTGGTGGCGCTTTGGGGAAGACGGCGGCAGCGGCGCGCTCGGGAAGATGGCGGGGGCAGCGGGGTGGCGGCGCTCCAAGGAAGAAGGAGGGTCCGGCGGCGCGCCGGTAGGAGGCGAGGATGACGGCGCGCCGGAAGGAGGCAGGAGTGGTGGCGCACCAGTAGGAGGCGACGGGATCGGGGGGGAGGTTGGGGATCGGACGAGGAATTTGTTTTTTTAGTGGGTGGAGCAGTTCGGGGTGTGAGAAGGGGATGAAAAAAACAGACGGAAAAAAACCGAACGAAAGTGGTGGGACGAAAATAAACCTGAAATGGAAACTACCAACTCAGACTCAGACATTAGGAGTAGAGATAATCTTATTGTGACGGGTCTAAGCACCACAGTCAATATTTTGAAGAAGGTTGAGCAAGAAAAAAAAGGTTCAACGACCAAGCTATGTTGGTCAATGGCTCAATGCCCTCGGCACCAAAAAAAAAAAAAAAAAGATATGCCCTCGGCCGCAGGACCTCGGCCAAACCGCTCCGGCGACTCCCCGTTGCACCCCTCCGGGCAAATTCACAACCAGCCCCGCCCCAAGTCCAACAGTACTCCACAGGTGCATCTCCCCTGCTTCACTCACCGCTGCTCCTTTTACTCTCTAGTTTTCTCCTTCTGACAGTAGATCTGACAGTCTCGTGTCCCCCTTCCCATGGCGTTCGGCGTTGCTGCGATTCTTGGCCAGATAACCATTTTCCCTTCAATCGGTCTGGATCTGGGATCTGAAAGGTACCAGCTTCAGTAAGACCTGAAGCAAGCTAAGGTTGCGATTTCATTTCACTTCAATCTGTTTGGCTGTTCTCTAGTTTCATTACAGGAATGTTTTTTTTTTTTTGGAATTTGACGTGTAGTAACTGTGAGACCAGAGGAAAGCAGAGGAGGTTCGGGAATGTGCAGCCTCTGGTCTCCTTATTAATTATATTTTCGGTTTTGGAGTTACAAACTGGTGTCTCATACATGGATTTACCAAGTGAAGTTCTGTTTTTCTAGACAAACTGTAAAATTGTGTTAGCAGCATAGATTGTGGATTGGGTACAGTTTACCAGCTGAAGTCGGTAGTTTGAACCCATTCAAATCTCATGACATTAGCATTAGATTAGTACTAAGCTTGTGCTTACTGTACTTGTAACCAAGCAATTGATTCACGAAGGTAGGCTGCTCTGCTGGTGTCTACCATTAATGTGTTCGGCGTTTCTGTTTTTCTCAACTGTGGTAGAATCCGAGGTCCAGGTAGCCATTTTTTCACGTCAATCTGTTTGGGTGCCTTTTCTAAAAAGTTTCATTTTAGGAAAAAAAAAGGGATTTGAGATCTAGTAAATGTGAGATCAGAAGTAAGCAAAGATGGTGGGGGGATGATAATGCCTTTGCTTCTCTTGTTAAACATATATTCAGTTTTGTTCTCGAAAGAAAATAAACATATATTCAGTTTGGAATTACAAAACTGGAGATTCGTACTTGAATATTACAGGTAAAATTTGTATGTTTTAGATTGACCTTTTTTAGGCAAAATGTAAAATTTGTTTAGTAGCATAGATTGTGGATTGATGAATATTTTTACAAACTATAATGACTAGTTTGAGCCTATTTAGATTCTGATTTCGTTTAGAGATCCCATATATTGATACTTTTGTTCTGCTTCTGGTTACTGTTGATTGATTTTGAGATAGCTATTCGCTCTTGCCACGAGGTTATGTTCTGTTTATCGTACTCGATGATACAACTGAGTATTGATATATGGTGACCATAATTCAAGCTCAACCCTGTAGGCAAGCAACTTGATTCACGAAGGTAGACTGTTTTGCTGGTGCCTTCCATTGATCTGATCAGCTTATAGTTCCACTTTCATACAACAAAGGCTTCCTTGCCTTCAGTTTGCTAAGCTTCCATAAAGATATCGGGATACTGAAGAGCACAATTAAAGAGCAAGAAGATGGAGTTGGTGGTAGGTGCCTCGAATGCTACCATGAGGTCCCTCCTGGGCAAGCTGGGGGGCCTTCTAGCCCAGGAGTATGCTCTGGTCCGTGGAGTCCGCCGTGATGTTCAGTACATCAATGATGAGCTTACAAGCATGCAGGCCTTCCTCCGTGACCTGAGCACTGCCCTGGATGACCATGACAACCGGATGAAGGACTGGATGAAGCAGATCCGTGACATGGGCTATGACATTGAAGATTGCATTGATGACTTTGCCCACCGCATCCCCCGTGATCCCAGCAGTGATGTTAAATGCTTATTCATCAGAACAAGGTTCTATGAACTCCGGATGTGGTGGCCTCGTCGTGACATTGCGTCCAAGATTGCTGACCTCAAGGTGCGGGCACAACAGATTGGTGAGCGGCGTAGAAGATATGGGGTGCACAACCCAAGGAACCGTAAGAATGGCTCTGGAGTTAGCGCTGCAACATACGAGGTTGCTGAGCATCAGCTCACAGAGCGTCAGCTCATTGGTACAAAGGAGCCCGTGGGGATGACGGCTGACATGAAGAAGCTTGAGGATTGGTTAGCCAAATCTGATAAAAGTTGTTATGAGGAGCGAGCTGTTCTGTCCATAGTCGGATTCGGCGGCGTGGGAAAGACCACTATTGCAATGGCTTTGTACCAAGAGGTCAGGGATAAATTTGATTATCGGGCATCAGTCACCGTATCTCAAAACTATGATGAAGATGCAGTCCTCATGATGATTCTAAAACAAGTCAAGCCAAAGGAGAGTGATCACGAGAACCAACACAAGACTGGCAGCTCTGATACAAAACAGATTAAATTTGGAATTAGCCACGATAAACTCGTGAAAGAACTACAAGATCATCTGGCTGAAAAAAGGTATTATAAAATGTTTCTTCGCTTCTTCGCCAATTGGCTGTTGTTTTGTGACAAGTAAACTAACTATTCCATCCAGATTACAAATTTAATTATACACGTCACAATAGTTTGACCCATCACTAATTGTTGTGATATGTTTATTCAGTTAATTTCATCAATTGCCATAGTGGAAATAGCTCTAAGTTCTAAACCTAACTAGTGCCTCGTAAGATATTTGTGATCCTAGGCTGTCAAGCATCAAGTTAACTCTAGAACTAAAAGGCACTGGTAATTAAGATGATGTCAGATAATGAAGTTTGTCACTAATCAAACTCTAGAACTAAAAGGCGCAGTTGGCACATTTGGTAACATACTCTTCCCGTTGAGACAATGGCCAAAATTTCAGTTGAAAAGATTCTGTGACATGGATAGCGACCATTTACGCAGATTGATCCACCCACACATTTGCAAGAGCAAGAGCGTAAAGCTTGGCATGAAAGATAGTGACGTCAGAAACCTAAAATTAAACAAGCGTTTCCTTTCAATATCATTTGAAAATCTCCAATCTACAAGGGCAGATCTATCGGGCACACATTTCTATTTAGCCGAATAAATCAGGATCTATTGTCGGTTATTTACCAAAACCTAAAGCAATGGAGGCAGAGCTTGCATCAAGTCACTTCATGCAAAAAAAAAGAACTTTTTCGCGCCTTAAATTATACTCCAACAGCTTTTTCGTGCCCTAAAATAGGGCAGCTGTTGGAGATCCTCTAACCATACAAACAATACACAGTGAGGACAGTCCACTAATTCACGAACAGTTTGTCACCTGCACCCAGTCCTTGCATGAACAGAGGATAGCCCACACAACTTTAGAATACCCCACACAACTTTTTACTCCCAATTGTAGGGTTCAAGCAGTCAATTTTCTTGATAGTTGCACATTTATAATAGAAGCCACTTAACACATAGTATGTCTCTCACAAAAGATAAACTTGGATACGTGTGCACTTCTTTTCCTAATTTGTATTTTACTTCCTTGTTCTTGGTAGGTATCTCCTCTTGATTGATGACATATGGTCTGCAAAAACATGGGAGAGTATCAGAAAGTGCTTGCCACATGATAATAAAAAAGGCAGCAGAGTAATAGTGACTACAAGATTTCAAGCTGTTGGTGCCACATGCTCCCAAGGAGAGATTGATTTTGTTCATCCAGTCGAATTTCTTAATGAAGACGAGTCTAAAAGGTTATTTAAGCGAAGTGTTTCTGAATCCAAAAGCATCAAATATAGCGAGAAAGAACTGGACCAAGTCACTGAGGAGATATGCAAGATATGCAGGGGTCTGCCTTTGGCCATAGTTACCATGGCTGGTCTTGTTGCCAGCAACCCGGACACACTCAGCAAAAAATGGGAAGCAGTGTGCAAATCATTATTTCCAGAGTCGGTGCCTTCTCTCACCTTGGATGGTGTTACAAGGATACTCGAGTACTGCTACAATGATTTGCCTGCAGAACTCAGGACCTGCTCGTTGTACCTGAGCATATTTCCTAAGGGTTCAAAAATTAGTAGGAAGCGTTTGATTCGGAGGTTGATAGCCGAAGGTTTCGTTAGTGAGAAGCATGGCTTGTCAGATGAGGAAGTTGCAGAAACATACTTCAATCAGCTGATAAAAAGGAAGATAATACGGCCGGTTGAACACAGCAGCAATGGGAAGGTAAAAAGCTTTCAGGTTCATGATATGGTTCTTGAATATATTGTGTCCAAGTCAAGCGAAGAGAATTTTATTACTGTGGTTGGTGGCCACTGGCTGATACCAATGTCGACCAATAAAGTCCGTCGACTCTCCGTGCAAAGCAGTGGTTCCGAACATGGAAGTTCAACAAAACACATGAACCTGTCACAAGTGCGATCACTGACCATGTTCCGGAGCCTGGACCAACTTCATTTCCACTCTTTCAATAATGGGATTTTACAAGTGCTGGATCTTGAGGGTTGCAAGGGTTTGAAAGAGAAACATCTGAAGGACATGTGTAGAATGCTTGTGCTGAAGTATTTGAGCCTTCGGGGAACAGATATTTCCAAAATACCCTCTAAGATTGAGAAACTCGAGTACTTGGAAACTCTCGACCTAAGGGAGACTGATGTCGGTGAGCTGCCAAAATCTGCAGGGCAGCTCAAAAGAATAATCAACATATTTGGTGGGAATAAAAACCCAAGAAGGGGGTTGAAGTTGCCTCAAGAGATTAATAAGGAGACAATGAAAGCACTTCGTATACTGTCGGGGATCGAGATTGATGAGCAATCAACAGGTGTAGAAGGCCTCCATCAGTTGACAGGGCTGAGGAAGCTTGCCATTTACAAGCTCATAATATTGAAGGATAGTAAAATCTTCAAAGAATTACGCTCTGCAATCGAGTATCTTGGCAGCTGTGGTCTGCAGACTCTGGCGCTCAACGATGAAGGGTCTGATTTTATCAACTCACTGGACACCATGTCCGCGCCTCCAAGATACCTCAGCGCCCTTGAGCTCTCTGGCAACTTGGATAGTCTTCCCAAATGGATTAGCAAACTAAGTAACCTCCACAAATTGACCCTCTCTGTAACAGTTCTCCGAATGGATACTTTCGAGCTCCTCTGCGACCTGCCTTTGTTGTTTTCCCTCACCTTTTCGCTGAGTGCAGCGAAGCAGGATGAGGCCATAGAGGACATACTTGAGAAGAACAAATCGGAGTCCGGCGGGGAGATCTTCGTTCCAAGTGCAGGATTCAAGAGTCTAAAGCTGCTTCGCTTCTTCGCACCTCTAGTGCCAAAGCTGAGCTTCCCAGAAGATGCAATGCCAGCACTCGAGAGGATTGAGATGCGGTTTGAAGCCTTTGAGGGCCTTTTCGGCGTCGACACCCTGGAAAGCCTCCAGGAGGTGCACCTCAGAGTCAATAGCGCAGCAGATGAAATAACCAACTTCATAGTAGAAGATTTGAAGGCCATCAAGAAGCCGAAGATAATCGTGGATCATGTCATCACCAGCTGAAATGTGGCATTCTATTGGAGCACTTTTCTTACTCATCATCCATCTTTCCCCTCTGTTTGTCGAGATTACCGATTTTATTTGCGCCATTCGTACTTCAATAAAAACAGGATGCTGCCGCATTCCTGTACACCGCAAGACTCCTATTGTTTTTGCTTTTGAAATTCGCGCTGTATTTCGTTATGGGCTTGTAAGTTGGTATCGGAGGAGTTGATTTTAACTTGAAACTGCAAATGTTGGTCAAAGATGTTTTATTATTGATCATGAGAACCCCTTCACCATGTAGCGATTTGTGATCCCCTCTGTCAATGTTGGACGAACTCTGTATTTTTTCCTGTCCTTGCTCTGTGCATGCTGTGCTTTTTGATTCTCTTGTTAAGTGTTGATGCTTTTTGAGGTATAATAGAACTAGTTCCTGAAATCTCAAGATGAGGGTTTCGATAGTTCCTGCATATCTGAACCTTTCTACAATTTTTAAGTGCGCCAATCATTTTGGATTGCCAAAAAATACTAGAAGCGTAGCATCTGATATATCAAGTTTTTATTTTCTGTCAACTATGTGATTCAGTGAATTGCAAAATACTCATGGATCCACTTTTTTTGCATTGCAGATTAGTTGGTTTGTTGCATTGGTGGTCACAATATCTAGAAGAAGAAAAAGGCATTGGTGGTCTGCAGGGAACAGGGTTGTGGTCGCAGGGGAAAGCTCTTCCTCTGCTAAATCGGTTGGTTGTCTTACTTTAATGTGCTTGGCATTAATAAATTAGCAAAAGGAAGAGGCTAAGGGAACTTGAGGAGATACTCATGGCTGTAGCTGTTTGTCTACAAAAATCAACATGATGCGTGTCAATCTGAGGACACAGGTGAATTGAATTTGCACGATCCGGTGGTTGTCTACAGCATTGCATTTTTATTTTATTTTCTTACAAAATATATAGAAAGTTCATGGACAGACAGTCTGTTTTGAGTTTTGACCACAGTGATTTGGTGAGATACCGGCATCAATGCACCACACGTGCAAGGCTTATATGGGAAACCTAACCAAGATGCTTGCTGCTGCAACGACTGGAAACTACTATGCCGACCTTGCACCACGTCTCATATATACACCTTGTGCACTTCTGGTGGTGGTCTCTGTTTCCTCTCAGCCTCGCTCCCAGCCATTCACTTCTGGAGGAGTGTCTCCCTAACCATGCATGTGCACTTCTGACAAAATTCGGATTCAGAGACAGGGGCAGGCAGATACGATACTTGCTGGTCTTGTTATGTACTCCTAGCTGAAAAGCAAGGAAGCAGCAGCAGCAGTGAGATTCAGTCATTCAGTGGAAGGATCAGCTCGGCCTTGAGAGAGAGAGAGGGAGAGAGAGAGAGAGAGAGAGAGAGAGAGAGAGCAACTATAAAACAAGCGGCATTACCACTCTTGCATATACCATATGCGCTGCCCTTGAACCCTTGAACCTTGCTTCACACAGCTGTACGTTGCTCTAATCGAAGGATTATCATCGACCAGAGAGAGGAGAGCCGACCATGGCGCGCCGCTCCTCCAACACTTGGTCTTCTTCTCCGGCGCTCCTAGTCGTCGTCCTTGCTGCCTTGCTCATCTGCTGCCCCATGCCATGCTCGGCGGGCATCCGAAGTAACAATAACACCAGCGGTATAATTGCACTCGATCGTGTGTTCTACATGTAAACTAACTATACGTACGTTTGGTGTTTGGCCGATGCAGGTGGTGTGTACTACCGTTATGGGCCTCCGTCGCCGCAGGGCGGCCGGCCGGTCCACGCGGGGTGCCCTTGGTGCGGCCCCGCCGCTCCTCAGCCGCCGACGCCGGTGGTGGCAACTGCGCAAGACCGATCCGCGGCCGCGGATCAGCGGGGGCGCGGACGCCGTCTGTTATCTGCCCAGTGAAAAGATGAGCCGACGCTCTACCTGCTGTGGCGCTGAGGAACTGAAGGAATAAAGCTCGCCGTCAACTGTTATCTAGCATTGAAGCTATGTGTAATTTGTTAGCCGTTTTGGGCATTATCGTATTTTCATACGCAGCAAAGTTGCATGTGTCGCTCAGCAAGAAGATAGTCCATGGCTCCATGCCTTGCTATGGAAGTTTTTATAGCATGTATGATGTTATAGGTGACATAAATAAGGATCTACTATAAAAATGAGGCCTGGAAAAATATAGTGGACACAATGTATCATGTAATCAAATCTTATCTTATTTCTTACCTCTTTCTTATCTTATAGTCCGTAGTACTTGCTCCATCCCAAAATAAGTATTTTAACTTTAATACAAAGTTGAGGCACTTAGGCCGATTGTAATGAGAGTATCATAGTAGCCTTTTTTTGAGGGGTGAGTATTATAGTAGCCAGTATCATGCATGTCAACTAGAGAACGGGGCTGACCTCTCAAAGCCTACTCACCAGGCCCAAGAAGCTAGTTGGCATTGGCTCCAGTGGCGGACTCACGAATAAAATGGAGGGTGTGCACACTTCAAAAAAAAAAACTGATGTGGTGTGCCAACTCCAAAAATGAAGGGTGTCATCACCGAAATAATACATGGTAAAAAAATTTGTCAGAATTCTGGGTGTGCCATCGCACACCATGCACACACGCTAGGTCCGCCACTGATCGGCTCGGCAGGCCAGAGGTTGATGCAGAGGTATTGCATCGCCGGTGGGCCGCACAGAATAGCTCCGCCAGCTGCTTCATCTGGTTATTCAATAGCGGCAGGTGCTCAGGCGCTTGGAATTTGACACGGATCTAAGTCTCTCACTCTTATATTGTTACTCAAACACCGAATCAGAGATACAATGTGGAGCTAGGGTTCGGAGCAGCAGGAAAGGGGATCGAGAAGAGAGCCAGGAGGTGGGAGGAGAGAGATCGCCCAGTGGATTTTTCGTTGATTGCGTGCGTGGATATGATGGTTTTGCCGGTTCTTTCGCCGGATCACATGAGGGTGGGACCACGTACTAATTAAGAAGAACAAATTACGTTTGGGGTGGAACGTATGCAGGGACGCAGGGAAAACCAACATCGGGCGGCAGGGAGGTTCGACGAGTAAGACGAGAAACGGAACGCTGCGTTTCTTTTAGGCGAAAATGCTAGACTTACGGAGCTCGGCCTATGGACCTAGGTTAGGGGATGAGCTGTTCTAATCTCATTGATTCTGTCCCCCTGATTTTAGCCGAGGGCCCAAAATCGTGATGAATGCTAAGTCTCCACCTCATCCCCGTAACAACTTTCCGTAAAATCACAGAGTTATGCATGATAGCCAGGCCAGTCAACAAGGCCTCCAACAGCTTCCACGCGGCTGCCAACCGTGCTGTCAGCTTGAGCATGCCCCGAACCCGAAGGTACTTACTGCAAAGTGATCTTCACTCTACATCGCTGCTGCTGACTCAAGATTCCAGATCTAAGCGTTGCTGCAAAGCATACGACAGATCGGTAATGAAAAAAGATGTGCAATCCATGTTTATGGTATAATTAGGAGACTAGAAGTATATCCTTTTTCGGAATGGGCGCAGAAGAGTTGCCTCATTCAATAACTAAAGAGTTGAGATTATGAGATACATTAATAACAAGCAGCAAAAAGAAGAGATCACAGGCTCTAAGAAACAAAAGAAAAAATGTCTACTCTGAGGATGATATTTTGCCAAAAAGCATGCTTTATATGATTTTTTTTTCAATAAAGGGCGTTTTTATTATCTCAAAATGAAGCATGAAGCAGATACAAATCATGATGAGCGACATCCGACCTCTGTATAGCTAAGATGCACACAGCCATAAAAAGAATCGTCTGACAAAGTATGTAAAAAAACCCGACAATTCGGCAACAGTAAAGCCATATGAGACCAAAACTATGCCTATGTCGACGAAGGAGGTGGACCGATCCGGAGATTATGCTGCCACCCATCTTGGGTAAAAACCTCCCTGGCCACCCGCTCCAACCGCATACATGCCACCTTGAGCAATGACTGGTACTCCGTTCGATACAGTGTAGACCACATACGAAGCCAATGCATACAATGGTAGATAACCTGCATAGGAGAGGATATTTTGCCATTAAAAACACAATCATTTTACATAGCCAAAGCGACCATAGTAAGACAGACGCTCCCATCCGAATTAGCGTACTAATCGTATTTGGTATTCCGTCAAGCCAGTGACCATATATATTGGCAACACTTGTCGGCCATACAAATTGGACGCTATTTGGATGACGAACCATGTAGAACGCGCAAACTTCCATTGAAAGAAGAGGTGTTTGATTGTCTCGCCATGAGTACAAAAACTACACTTCTTGCTTCCTTGCCAGTTGCGTCTAGCAAGATTGTCTTTAGTTAGCACAACTCCTCTTCGAAGATACCACATGAAAATCATAACTTTTAGTGGCATCTTTGATTTTCATATTAGTTTATTATTGTCCATTGGAATCTCTAAGTGCAATAGTGCACGATACATAGAGTCAACTGTGAAATACCCCCATGTAGTTAGATTCCAGCGAAACACATCCTGCCCTTGTGTCAAGTTAATCAAATCCAAACGGGATAGTAGATGTTGCCATGACACAAGGCGGGGGCAATCAAATCCCTCCTAAATGATACATTCGGTGGGAAAGAGCTGAGAACGTGTGCAAGAGTATCACTCTTATCGTGTACTATGCAGTACAAGGCTTTTTCTAGCGACTTGTCCTCCCAGAAACGTATCTCGGAATCGTCTTTTATAGCGAAGGATCTGAAGCGAAAAAGATGTTTCTTTACCGCCATCAGACAAGCCCAAAAATGTAAGTGCTTTATATGATAACACCTATGCAAGATCTGACCGCATTTTCGTGTCGCGTTTGCATATTCCTTACAGTCAAAATCATCAAACTACACATTATACGGATGTAACTCTTTTTTTCTTTCTTGAAAACGTAGAGAATAATTCGAAAGGGACTAACAAGCAAACAAGTCCGGCAAAGCTAAGTCAGGCCCTACCAAGACTATAGAGCATGTTAGGCTGTTTTATGCTGACCGTTGAATCATTTAACACACAGATGCGGTCCCTGTCTGCTATCCCCTACCACTCTTCCAGCCTGTTAGGTGTAAGTTTGTCACAGCCACAGGAGCCCTATCCCAAGTTTGCGTTGACACTCTTATTCAAGTTAACGGGTGGAATCACAAATCATAACACAAAGGAACAAATGGCAGCAGTGAGTACCTCGTCGGCTCTCCACCTCTGGCCTCTCCTCCTCCTCCTCCTCTTCCCTATTGCTACCATCACGGCGAATACATTCCATGGCTCCATTGCCGGTGGTACCACGATCAATCGAACCGTTATCGGTGGTACCACGGGCTATCGCCCAATATCGCCTACAGCTGCTAGGCCCTTGCCTGCACCCCCGGCCAAGGTAACACCTATGACCCCAAGTGCTCAGCCTGCGCCCCCGCCCAAGGTAATACCTACGGCCCGAGTGCTCTGCCTGCACCTATTGGGACAACAAGCATGAAAGTGAAATCCTCCTCTGTAAGAAGAGTTGTAGCAATTTTAGGTCCTATAGTTGGCTTCATTTTGCTTAGCATCTTGTTCCTCGGCACCTATTTTATTCGTAAACGAAGAACACAATGACAATATGAGATGGAGATGGAGGAAGAGTTTGGGGAGCTACAAGGAACACCAATGAAGTTCACATGTCAGCAGCTAAAAGCAGCAACCGAGCAATTTGCAGACAAGCTCGGGGAAGGAGGATTTGGGTCTGTTTTCAAGGGTCAATTTGGTGATGAAAGGATTGCAGTAAAACGTTTGGATCGAGCGGGTCAGGGCAAAAGAGAATTTTCTGCAGAGGTTCAAACAATTTTCTGCAGATTGATTGGTTTCTGTGCAGAGAAATCGCATAGGCTCTTGGTATATGAGTACATGCCAAAAGGATCCTTGGATAGATGGATCTATCATCAACATGACAATGATTCACCTCCCCTGAATTGGAGCACGCGGTGCAAGATTATCACTCACATAGCTAAGGGTCTCGCTTATCTTCATGAGGAGTGCATGAAAAAGATTGCCCATTTGGATATCAAACCACAAAACATCCTCTTAGATGATGACTTCAATGCTAAACTTTCTGATTTTGGACTATGCAAGCTCATTGACAGGGATATGAGCCAAGTGTTTACCAGAATGAGAGGCACACCTGGATATTTAGCTCCTGAATGGTTGACATCACAGATCACGGAAAAGGCTGATGCCTATAGCTTTGGTGTTGTGGTCATGGAAGTCATCAGAGGAAGAAAGAACCTCGACAATTCTCGATCCGAAGAGAGCATCCATCTCATCACCCAATTGGAGGAAAAGGTGAAGACTAATCGGTTGGTAGAATTGATTGACAATAAGAGTAACAATATGCTGGCACATAAGCAGGATGTAATTGAGATGATGAAGCTCGCAATGTGGTGTTTGCAGATTGATTGCAAAAGAAGGCCTAAAATGTCCGAGGTAGTCAAGGTCTTGGAAGGTGCCATGAATGCAGAGAGCAACATTGATCATAACTTCGTTGCAACAAATCAAGTGTTATTCGGCGCTGCTGGAAATGTGGTCTCATCGGTTCCACCTCTAGCTTCACATGTATCAGGTCCCAGGTGAAATGACAAAATCTTGACAACATAGACAATTAGATTACAAGCAGGACATGAGATATTCTTATGTAAAGCAAATGACAAGTCTGTTGTATCTTCTAAAATTATTATAATCTGAAGCCCCTTATCTTGAGTTAATTTTACCTGCAAAGTATTTCAATATTGCAAACCTTCTTGTTCTACAGCAGCTGGACTTAATTTATTTATTAGAATGTTCAATTTTTTCATGTAATGCAAGTCTGTTTTCAGATCAACTAATGCAGATATTTTTCTAGTCATTGCAGTTGAAATTAACAGCATGTTCAAAAATGCTCCTAAGCTCCAACAAAGGAGAGAAATGAACAAAATTAAAGATATTTGGATGTACCGACTAGTAATGTCTATCGCAAGTCGGAAGTCACAAGTACTTTTAAGTTCTCCCAATTTCTAGTGTGCTTTTATTACATGATAGGTTGTGCTGTGCTTAAACTGTCATAGGGCATGTAAGAAAAAATAATCCATGCTTTGCTGCATGTACGAACCCACCTTATGGCTCCCGGGCACCAGTGCTGGTGGTGAGCGATTTTTTTCAGAACTTCGTAGTAGTACAAAAAAATATCCAAGATATCATGTATGCAGATTTGGGTGTTCTTTACGATCACAAAATGTTTCAAAAAATAATATCAAGATTTGCATGCTGTACGAAAATAACCAGCAGCAAATTCTAATTTGTAGAAACTTCCTATTATTACACAGGTTTGTATTTTTATAGAAAAGATATTGGCCATGCCAGAGAAAAGGCTCAAACCTAGCCCCCTTTAAATTAAGAAAGCCATCAACCACTTACATGAAATATTTGCGGTTCAAAAAAAACTTACATGCAACATGAAACCAAAATAAACAAACCAACTGAGGTAGAACAACCTCAGATGGCAGATACAAGGTGCGAACAGGACAGCGCACAAACCCAAGGCAACACAAGCAACTATAAGATCTAACTAAACAAACACTAGTAGAAAACCTATCTTTTATCCGGAGCACTAGTCCTGGTTGAGTTTGGGCCCGGAACTAATGTGAGCATTAGTCCAAATTCCAACACTTAGGAGCGGACGAGAGGCATGGCCAGGATTAGTCCCGGTTCACATAGGACCTCTAGTCCCGGTTGGTGATACCAACCGAGACTAAAGGGTTTGCGGCAAGTAATGGCTGAGGTGTCAAGGAATTTTCTTTGCACACGTTCTAGCTTAGGAGCTACGGAACTACTCTGCACACGACACTTTAGAGACGATCTTTGGACGATTCGTTCTTTGAACGGTGTTGATTTGTAGCATAACACGATCTAATGGATGCTTTTGGCTATCGTGCAGAAATCGTGCACACAGCCGTCGTCTGTCTAGCACTGCTCTAGGAGCTACTCTCTTTGTTCCATAGCAGTAGTGTCACAAACGCTTTTATATTAAGAAATGGATGAAGTAGTTTACTCTTGTCTGTGTTCTCGAGGATTCATGTGCACGGTGGTGCTCACCTGGTGACGAGCCTGCAGGAGAGGATGCAAGACGTCATGTGTCGGTCGGGCTGCAAGGAATCCTATACTCGTACAAAGAGAAAGGACACGTAGCTGTCGTACACCCTGCCGTGACCGTTGCATAATCCTTCTCTACCAGAGACAGTTGTCCGGTGACAGATGGTGCAGTTTAAACTGTTCGGGGCGATACAATGGTCCTTTTTGGATACTCTAATTTAGTTAGAGGTTAGAATTAGATTCAAACCCTGAACCAACTCTGAACTAACTCTAACAAAAAGGTATTTGGATGATAAGGTTAGATTGACAATAAATGCTCTTTCTCAATCATTTGGCTATTTTAAACCCTATTTCCAGCCGGGTTAGATTTTTTAGGTGGGTTAGATGCATCTAACCCAAACTAACCCTCCTGTTTGGATATTTTTGGGTTAGTTGAGTCCAAACTAACCCAAACTAACTCTAACTCGTGAAACCAAACAGGGCCAATAAACTTGTGGGGCCGTGTGGTTCCCCTCATGTTTACACACGTAAACAACTACATAGCCATGTACTTTAGCCGCCTTCACCCTGTAGGCGGTTGGGGCGGTGGCAGATGGTGCAGCTCAAACTGTTTTTTTGGCTCCAGGTTTGTACAAGACATATGGCTGCCTGACCCGTGTGGTTCCCATCATGTTTATCTTTATGCAACTAAAAATATTACAGCCAGCTGATGCCAACATGATGTTATCATGTCGACAGGTACAATAGTTAGATATAAAGATGCGCTTCTTTATTAATACATGGCTCACTTTCCATTTTCATATAGTGCATATGAGCATGTGTTGTAACTAACTCATATTCTATAGCCGGCTCCTCTCCTCACCTCTTCATGTGAACAGAAATATAATATTTTAACTCTTATAATCCGCTTACATAAGTTTATTATACTTGCTCTAAGCAGTCACGTACGTACGTTGGCGGCCTTCACCCTCGAGGCAGTTGGGGGCGTGGCGGATGGTGTAGTTTAAATTGTTGGGGGCTCCATGTTTGTAATACTCTTGTCGCTGCTCTGGCCCGTGTGGTTCCCACCATGTTGACGCGCGCCAAGTGGGAAATTTGGCAACAAGCTGGGTACGCCTTGGCTGCGATTGCTTTGCTGGGACACGGGAGGGGCGGGGGTATGCACCGCCCCTCCCGTTGTGGCCGGGCGGTCTGTGTCTACTATAGCGTGCCTCACAGACGGTCTGTGTCTACTATAGCGTGCTGTAGCTACATTGCATTGAAGCAGCCCGGGGCTGAGTGCTGTAGCTCCACGGCCCCTGCATATAGCATGCACAGCTACGGTAGCCATAAACTACAAAAAATGTCCAAAACTTCCAAGAAAACTCCGGAAGGAAATAAAAATGAAAAACACAACCACTGTGAATTCTTTGTCATCTTGGTCCTGCACACCTTGTTTGTGCCGTCACTTGTACTACACATGGTGGGAATCAACCAACACAAATTTGAGCCATTTAAAAAGGTTAATCTCGATTGGGCATTTCATTTCATCGGAATAAATATCATTTTATTACAATATAATGATTACATTTCAGGAAGATACATGACAAGGTGGATGGGAAGATCAACCGGATGAAGGCCGTGAAAGTACATGGCTGCGTAGTCACGTAAAGATGATGGGAACCAGATGGGTCCAGGCAGCGATACATTTATTATATAAACCTATCACCCCAAACAGTTTGAACTGCACCATCCGCCACCGCCCCAACTGCCTTCAGGATGAAGGCGGCTAAAGTACATGGCTGCACAGTTGCCTAAGTGCACAAACATGATGGGAACCACACGGCCCACGGTAGCGACAAGGTTATCGTGTAGCGCTGAATAGTTCAAATTGCACCATCCGCCACCACCCAACTGCCCGAATCGGTGAACAGACATCAAATGTACATGGCTGTGTATTTGTTTAATTTAAGCGCGCAAACATGATGGGAACCACACTGGCCCAGAATAGCGACAGATTTATCGTACAAAGCTGGAGTCCCGAGCAGTTCGAACTGAACCACCCGTCACCGTCCAGCTGGAGTCCCGAGCAGTTCGAACTGAACCACCCGTCACCGTCCAGCTGGAGTCCCGAGCAGTTCGAACTGAACCACCCGTCACCGTCCAAGTGTCCTGCAAGCGGACAGAAAACAAAAGTACATTGATGTGCACTTGTTAATCTAAACGACAACATTTATATCTCATTAACACGACATCCCCGGGGCCGGGCACCAAAGAACTTAGCTACACCTACATGCTTTAGGTGGAGAGGGGGTTTACGTTCTGGTTTGGCAGTTTCTAATTGGTCATTAGTGGGGGCGCGGAACGCACCCTGAATATCAAGAGGCGTGGGGGTAATTGAATTATGGAGAAGGAAATTACGTAGGGGTACGTAAGATCTATACGTAGGTGTATCATTTTTGGGCACCAAATTTTCTCTCATCTAATTAGCAAATTATCCATTCTTCTACTCCCTCTCTGTAAAGAAATGTAAGACGTCTTAGGTCACTAATTTAGTAGTCTAAAACATCTCATATTTATTTACAGAAGGAGTATTTTATTATTAAAGTGATAGGCGAATAACACACCACATTTGTCCACATAGACTAAAATATCTACACTTCTTTTAATGGGTCAAAATTATAACGGTCTAGATTTAAGCCTCTCCATCAGAAATAAGATATCCTCTAATATAATTAGCAAATCTTTAATGTTCATTCTCTATTGTTTTAATAACATAATACTATAAGAATGATGATTTCAGCAAAATAACGAGCCTGTCTTTGCTTCTTTATCAATTCTTTGGTACACTTTGTCTCACAATCATAGTTACCACTTAATCGTGTTTATTGCTTATTTGTCTTTTATTGATTTAGATTGTCACTCTGTGCATGTTGATGGGCTCGATGAGTTTTATAAATGAATGTAATTCCCAAATACGTTGATACTCAATAAGTTTTCCTGCAATGTTTATAAGTCATCTTTTAACTAGAAATATGTGTCATATTGATCATAGCTTATTGAATAACGTTGATGTGTCCAAGTAGCTATAGATTACATGTCAGATTAAATATACCAAAAAAGTAGATCAAAGACAAATTAGAGTTCAATCTTCTATTATATTATTATTACTGAAAAAGACTTACGCCCCGCTTTATATATAATAAAGCAACGACCACCATACAAACTATCCATACAACATGACGCCACATACATCCGAGGCAAGATGCAAAGGTCTTTCGGTGCAAACACACCACTCCATACAACTTCAACTGGAAAAAAAGGACGACAAGCATGACTATGGATCGAGACGATGAAGCTCTCAAATGTGGACAAGCACGGCGAAGAGACGAGTCTGAGCACCGACGTACTATGATCTCTACGACGGTGCCTTCATGAAGGGCACGATGCTAGAGCGCCACCACCGCCCGATCCAAAGGATCAACATTTTCACCTAGAGCGCCATGGAGGAAAAGGAGCAACCACGACGAAGCCTTCAATAAAGGGGACGACACCCACGGACGCCGCCATCGTCGGTCTGGCCAGAGGCAGACAAGGTTTTCACCCCGACACACATGCTTCTCCTCCGACCTGGGAGCGGGTAACAACATCTGCCACACAACGGGTATAGCACGCCAACCACCGGAGCCCATGCCGCCCCCATGACCATGGTCAGTGACCAACACCTGAGTCGTGAGCTCCACCCACGAGTCCACGACTCACACCATCTGGGCCGTCGCTCGACCACTAGGTGTTCCAGATCCCCGCCAAAAGCATCGAGTTTGTTTCGTTTGGCAAACCCCAATCGCTAATGAGGCCGTAAACGCCTGCGTGCACCAAAGTCGAACTAGCAGCCACAGAACCAGGCTGGGAAAGGGGAGAGGCAGGAGTGGACTACATCAACATCCGGTATACCCCCGCGCCGATGACGGGTAGCCCAACCAAGTCGGTGCTACCCATCAGTCCCGCCAGACCCCCCACATGCACACCCCTGTGCCGCCCTGCCACGGTGCTACGGCCAGACCCGCACACGTCGACTCCCCGCCGCCCATCCAACGACGTTGAGTGATAGCCGACCTCAACCACCTACAGAGGAAGGCCATCCAGAGCACCACCACGAGCTGTTGCCGGATACGCAGACGCTAGGACGCAACCAGCAAAGGCCGCCACCAACCCCCTCCGCACCAACACCCTGCAACCCCACCGCCCCCACACCGCTGCGAGGGCCACCAACACGCTGCTGCAGGGCCGTCCACCGCCAAGCCCCAGCGATGCCCACCAAAATCACGCGCCAGATCCGGCTTGGGGGGAGGGGGGGGGGGTCTGTTTATCATGTTTGTGTGTTTTTTTCCCTATTATATTATTATTAGAAACGGCAGAAAAGGAATAATGATAAAGATTTTTCGTTCAAAATTATCAAACCCATGGGCATCACGTATGTCTCTTATTTATCGTGTTTGATGCTAACAAAAAAGTAGCACGCGGGGTAATCACTTCTTCCGCTAAACAGTAATGCCCGTCCACCAAATAACACCGCCTTCCGCCAAATAACAGTAGTCTTCCGCCATCCTGGGCGGACGCCTGCAAAGCTCCCACAAGTTTTGTTCTGGTTTGCAGAATATTTGGTGGAAGAACAGGGATCCCTTTTAGCAACCTGTTTTAATGGGTAATTGCAATAAGGGCTGCTCGCTCCGATGTTTGTGGTTATGTGGCTCTCTAGGGGCTTGGCTGTAATTTATGTTCTTTGTGGCGTTCTTTTTATCATTGGTTGGACTTTATAATAGATCTGAAGTCCTTTTCGCCAAATAACTTGTACTCGGATCCAAAAAGATCTAGACCCGACAGATGAAGGCTTTGCTGAATTATTACTTTTCTTTCCTCTTTCTAAATCGATCAAATGCATTGTCCAGACTATTACTACTAGACCCAACATAAGAAACAAAATACTTATTAGGTCTTGTACAATGCTAGGTGTTTAAGAAGATGCTTAGAAAAATAAACTGGATTTTTCTGAAGCACCAGTGCCTATTTCTACAGAAGAGACACCTAATTAAGCGTCTATCTGTACAAATAAGCACCAGTGCTTAAGAAAAATCTGCTTTATATATCCAAACACCTCTTCTAAGCACCTTGCATTGTGTAAGGGCATCTCCAGTCGTTGGCCCCCCAGGGGGCGTCTAAAAGCGCCGCCTGTGGGTGAGCCGGCGAAAAAAATGGCACTGGGGGCGAGTCGGTCCCCAGGGCCGCCCCCAGGCGCGTATCTTAAAAAAAAACAGAACCGTTCAGCGAAGTTATGATAAAAACTAGTTAAATTTCGGCCAAACATTACAAATTTCGGCGAAATTCGGCCAAACACTACATGAACCTAATCTAAAAAAAAGAGAAAGGGGCTGAAGTCGCCGCTGCCGTCGCCGCCATCGTCGTCGTCGGCCTTCTCCTCCTTGACGCGGGCGCCCCTGCTGGACCCCTCCCCGGCGTCGCCATGGCGAACAGGCGGCGGCGCGTAGTGGTCGTCGTCGCTGTCGCACAAGACGACGACCCGGCCTTCCTCGCGGCCGCATCGGCGCTCCTCGAAGCGGCGTAGGGCGGCGCGCTGGCGCTCCTTCTCCTTCTCGCGGCGCGCCTTCTCTATCGCAATGGAGTCCTGGCGCGCCCATTCGAGGGCGGCGTCGCCGTCGTCGTCGAACTCGGCCTTCACCGGCGCCAGCCCTGGCTCCGTCTTTGGCTTGACGAAGCACGGAGGAGCCGACGAGGGGGCGCGCCGGCCGCCCTCGTTGATGACGATGCCGGCGCTGCAAATGCGCCGGCCGAGCGGCGTCTCCGCCGCGGGCTCGGCCTTGACGCCGAGCAGCGCCGGAGAGCCGGAGGAGTGTGAAGAAGAACGGGATGAGGAGGAAGAAGAGGAGGCGCCGAACCTCCTTGGAGCCCATGGCCCGGCGCGTCGTTGCTGCGCCGGGGCGGCCACCCTCGCCGGGGGGTACGCCAACGGCGCGTCGTTGCCGCCCTCGAGGTACGTGAGCACGCCCTCGAGTGTGCGGCCGGGGACGCCCCACCAGAGGAGCGTCCCTCGCTGTTTTGCCGGCTGCCGACCACCGGCGCGCCGTTGGTGGACGCCAAGCGCTGCTGTTGGCGGCGCTCGAAATACGCCGCCCAGGCCGCGTGGTTGTCGGTGGCGTACTGGGGGAGGGAGAGCTCGGCGTCGGTGAGGGACACGCGCACGATCTCGACCTCCTTGGCGAAGTACCTCGGGTCCGCCACGGCGTCGGGCAACGGGGGAATGGGCACTCCCCCGGCGCTGAGTCTCCACCCCGTCGGCCCGGCGCGCATGTCCGGCGGCGCCGGGATGTTCGCCTGGAACAGGAGCCAGGACTCCTGTTTGCGGAGCGAACGGCGGTCGAAGCCGTTGGCCGCCGCCGTATCTTCGGGGAAGTGTTCTGCCATGGCGAAGGCGGGGCTGGGCGGGCTCGGGAGAGGTAGAGGGAGGGGCTGGGCGGCGGCGCTCGGGGAGAGGTAGGGAGAGGAAGGGCTGGACGGCGGCGAGGGGCGGGGCTGGTGTGGGCGCAGGTGAGTGGAGGCCGCCAGCTTTTATAGCCGGGCCGCGCCCGTGTGTACGCGTGCGAGGAAGTGGAGGCGTCGGCGCGCCGTCCCGTGAACGCGCCGCCCGTGAGGAATCAATGGCAAGGCTGACCGGCGGCAGCCTTGCCATTGATTCCCCGCGGGAACCGAGGCCGTTGGGGGAAGACGAGGCGTCGAGTCGCTGACGCGGCTGGCGCGCGTCTTTTTCGCGCCAAAACAGCTCGCCCCGGCGCCCCCGGGCGCCCCCTAGCGCGCCGGGTTCGGCCTGGGTCCGCCGGCGCTGTTTTCAGCCCAAGCCGGCGAAAATCGGGCTCCTGGGGGCGCGACTGGGCCGTTTTTTTGGCGCCGGCGCGAAAAAATTGCCTGGGGAGGCCTTCCTGGGGGCGCGGCTAGAGATGCCCTAAGGCCTTAGAGAAAAAAAGAAATATCTGGTCCACACGAAAATTGACCACACACATAAGGTTGCCGTAGTGGGTAATATCATAACTTAATGTCGCGGCGAACCAACCTGTGGTTTGGATGGTTAGGAGGACAATGCTATCCCCAGCCCACCAGGGGTTCAAGTCATGGTTCTCGCATTTATTCTGCATTTATTTTAGGATTTCCGGCGATGCGCGTTCCGTAGGAAGAGACGTTCTTGTCGACAACGAGACGCTTATGGTAACTTCGTAAAATCTCAAGATGACATACCCGCTCAGTCTATTGGAGGTGCTCATTGGGGTAGGGTATGCATGTGTTGAGTATATGCACGTATATATGAGCGCTTGCGCTCCAAAAAAACTTAATGTTATGTATATGATACTAGTGTATGATACCATCTCCGTAATGCAAAATATAATATACGAGTGTCATACTTTATTTATTGACATACATGACACATACTAGCATAACATTTATTATGATACCCAACCGTCTCTTTCTTCATTAATTCTATGCTACGTCAGCAAAATTGTCTAGTTGGCATGCACAATACTATCTATAATACTCTCAATATGACCAGCCTAACACATAATCCGAGGGTATGTACAGTGGTTGATAAGGCAATGTTATCTTAAGCCTTACGTGTAACTTAGAGATGACAATAGAAGAATGTCTACAATGCTTATCCCTTAGCCTTATCTTTAGAACTAGCAATTCCTAAAAGCATGATGAAACATATTTTGCTAAGAGACCATCTCTTAAATAAGAGAAGACAAGCCCTTTCTTATGACTTCTCTCTCCTCCACCTTCATTTATCATATGTGGCATTCCTAAGATAGTACCATTGTACATGCCCCGAGTTACAAAACTTTATTGTTTTAATAGTGGACATGACAGTAATCTGTACTTGCAACTCTTTTAGTTTTTTTAGTGAGGGGATGCAATTCTTTTATTAGAGCATCTCTAGCAGACCCCGCAAAAGCGGTCAAACCCGTAAAAATCCGTGTTTTTAGTTTCATGGTGTCAAAAAACGTCCCAAATAGACCCCGCAAAAGTGGTCAAACCCATTAAAATTTTGCAGGCCCATGAGAATCCATCCCACGACCCTTTATTTTGCAGATTTGGAGGCAAAATATAAGGGGGACTGCAAACCGGTCAACACTACGCGACAAGGAAATTCCGCCGTGCGCATAGGGCCTCCGGTGACCTTTCGCCACGGAACTCGCCGGAATCTCGCCGGAAACTCGCCGTTTACCGCTGCTGCGGCGTCGGCTTGCGGAGTAGATCGCAGGAGCAGTGGCTGAAGACTCGAGCAGCTACCCGGCCACGAACGAGCTAGCTAGCAAGCTCCTGATCCATCCGGCCATGAACGAGCTAGCTAGCTAGCTAGCTAGCAAGCTCCTCGATCCAGCCGGCCATGGAATAGCTAGCTAGCTCCCGGATCCATTCGGCAACGGAGGAGCTGGCTCTTGGATTGATTCGGCGACTACCATGGACGACAGGAGGTGACTATGAACACAGGCGAGAGGAAGAAGAAGACACGGGAAAGAATATACGCGAATATTCTTTTTCACGGGTCGATTATGCGAAGTCTGCATCTGCGGCCGTCTGCACCGGCCCGCAAAGCCGTTTTTTCGCGAACTGCAAACGCGTTCTGCGGGCCGGCGGGATGCGTGATCTGCTAGAGAGATGCTCTTAATAACCAAAGACGACAAAACCGCAAAACAACTGCACCAAGCCCGGACGAGAGAGCCAGGACAAACCACCTGCCAGCGAGAAGACACATTATAGGTAAGGGAGTGGATAGATAATGATGGATGAGGACGAAAAGAAGAGAAACTATAGATTAAAGTCATAGTCTCTGATTTTTAATTGTGAGCCATGAACGCTGGTGCCTTGGGTCTTCGGATATCACACTACAAGACCCATACAGAAAACGTAAAAAACCTAATGTTTTTTATGTATTTGACTTGTTGTACAAAAGTTGGTAAAGAGGCAAATTAAATGGAATAATGGTAGGCAGTACGTCTCTGATAACTGTAATTAAAAAATCTTCACTCGCTCAAAAATAGATTACGTTCTAGAATTCGTGTAATTAACCTTTTCTAAATTTGGCTTTTAATATATCAAACTTTTTTTTTGCTGGGTATATCTAACTTATTAATTAGATTGGTCAAGATAAAAATAGTTCATTTTACTTTTCACATTCTTTTCTTATTACTCCCTCGATCCATATTAATTGTCGCTTTGTACTAAATCGGCGATAACTAATATAGAGGAGTACTACAATTGACAATTTATACAAGAAAATAAGTATGCTTATTTTTAACAAAGGTGTATACAAAAGTTCATTTCAAAGTCTAAAATGACATGTATAATAACACGAAGTCAATCTAGCCGCGCAAATGCATGGGTCATCCTACTAGTTGCAAATAAGCAAGCAATTGGAGATTAGTTGCCCTGAGCACCTCAACAACCTTTCCTGCCTTGTTCCATTCAACCAATGAAACCTACCCCCTTTCTACCCTATAAATTAATAACCACACAAGTAGTCTTCCATCACCTTTGATCAAGTGTCATAAACCTGACGGTTCGTGAGGCAGGTAAAAGTAGATGGCAATGATCGGTGAAATGGATGAGGACAGCGTTGTAGGATACTTTAGGAACAAGAGCATCCTCATTACTGGTTCAACTGGGTTCCTAGGAAAAGGTATGTGTTCATGCATGCTCACTATGTTTAAGTTCAGGACGTGCTGATCATCTCAGAGGCCTATATGTTGGTCTTTCTTGCATGATTTGCATGTAGTGCTTGTGGAAAAGATACTGAGGGTTCAGCCTGATGTGAAGAAGCTCTTCCTCTTAATTCGGGCCCCCAATGTTGAATCTGCAAAGCTTCGACTTCAGACAGAGGTGACATATTCATTTATACACGTCAATGTGTTTCTTAAAAATCTGTTCTCACTTGTTCTCTCGCCTTCTATACTACCTAGAAATATAGAGGGAACAAGTGAATGCATTGCATATTTTGCAGTATATCTATCGTTGTGTGTTCCATAATTACCACACGACCAACATTAAAAAAAAATTATCACACGACAGAAGGAATGAATAGTAGAGAGCACAATAAGGAAGGTGTAGGATAGTACACGGTAACACTATACTAAATAGTACGGAGGTGCATCAAATGCTCTTGACAAACAATAAACCTAAAAATCAATGGTTTTCTTAATCCACTAAGTTTGCAGCTGGATTAGCAGCATTCATCTCTGAGAATGTATACTTTGCTCCTGAGAGAGTAATTTTACAATGTGGAGTACAAATACTGTTATGGTATTTTCAGGTTACAGCGAAGGAGATCTTTCAACTGCTGAAAAAAAAACATGGTGTGGGGTTCGAAAATTTTATCGAAGAAAAGATCTGTCCTTTGGCAGGAGATATCATGAGGACTTTGGACTAGATAGTGCCCAGCTGAGAGCTTTGTGCAAGGACATAGACATCATCGTTAACGGTGCTGCAACTACGAATTTCTCTGAAAGGTTTGTATGTGTTTCCTGGTCACATATTACTGGCACAGCGCTGGAATAATTGGTCAAAATGTCATCCCAATTTTTCAGATATGACGCGGCTTTCGACGTGAATGTCTTGGGAGCGAAGAACGTCTGCGCATTCGCAAACAAGTGTACTAAGCTCAAGATGTTACTTCATGTTTCAACTGGTGTGAAGCAATAGGACTATATATAACCTATGCATTTGTGGTTGGTGGTGGCATGCAATTCCAAATTGTAACTCATTAAGTGAGTGTTTATATGACTTGAACAGCCTACGTAGCTGGTGAACAAGAGGGGTTAATACCAGAGAAGCCATTCTTGATGGGTGAGACACTAAGGGTGGGTACACATCTAGACATCGAATCAGAGATAAATCTTATTAAATAGGCCAGAAGAGAACTAAGGGCCAACTGTTCCACAGAGAAAGCTGAGAAGAAAACAATGAAAGAGCTTGGCCTCAAGAGGTCAGACACACACAAATAAGCAGAAAACCAAAATCGGCAACATACTTATTCATGTGCAATCATTTTTTCCACTGATACATTTGCTATATGTTTTTATGCTCAAATGGATGAAGGGCACGACACTTTGGGTGGCCAAACACCTATGTCTTCACAAAGGCAATGGGGGAGATGATTATGGGACACCTGCGGGGGCGCTTTCTGGTGGTCATCATCCGCCCGAGCATCATAACGAGTACACTCAAGGAGCCATTTCCTGGATGGATGGAAGGAATCAGGTTACTGAACCAAAAAAAACTCAGTGTCTTGATCTTTCACACCAACGGTGAATGACTACTTATCATTTTATGTTTTGCAGAACAATTGACTTGGTGATGATCGGCTATGCCAAGCAGATCTTGCCATTCTTCATCGGCGACCTTGATTTAATAATAGACGTGGTGAGTTCATTTACAAATCGGAAACCGGTGGAATGAAATTTGACGAAGGAACCAGTTAACCAGATGTGTTGCTTTCTTGGCGGATGGTTTGAACAGATTCCGGGGGACATTGTGGTGAACGCTATGATGGTTGCCATGGCAGCACAATTAAAGGATCAACAACCGCAGATCATCTACCATGTAACTTCCTCTTTACGCAACCCAGCACCCTCCGCCCTTGTTGTGGAATCAATGCACTGTTACTTCTTCGAAAATCCGTTGTGCAAAGGAAGGAATGGCGAGCATGTCCGGATGAAGAAGATGAGGTTCTTCAGCACGCTCGCACAGTTGAGATTTTACACCGCCCTCGTGTACAAGCTTCCGCTCCAGGTTAGCTCACCATTCAACATAGAATAGTTTATTTCGTATATGACACGAGAATGAGCCTAATGTTTGTACTTCTCCCGTGATAAATTGGACAGATGCTTGGCCTGCTGAACATTGCCCTTTGTGGTGTTTTCTCACGGTACTACAACAAGCTTAGCAGAAAATACATATTCTTCATGCATATGGTCGAGCTCTACGCACCATTACGGTTTGTTCAAAGGATGGTAAGCAACTTAAAAGCTTGTCAAATGTTTTTTTAGTTCACTTAAGCAATTACATGGTATACCAGTGTGCCCTCTTAATATATCAATATGTAATATTTTGTTCAAACTGTTATTATTTGACTTGATATTATCAATCATGTGAAGCTTTGATGACACAAACTTGGAGAGGCTAAGGATGGCAATGAACACGGATCAAAATAACAATGGGTCCTATTACTTGGACTTTGACCCCAAGTCCGTTGACTGGGACGACTATTTCTACCGTGTTCACATCCCCGGTGTGGTCAAGTATACATGTCATTGAGTTAGTGTTTACAAGCGCACTTTGCTAGCCTTGAAAAATACAATCATAATGTATATTTCTTATGCAACTCATACAAATTTATGTATTGTATCAAAAAGTAAAGTGTATGTATCAGCTTTATGTTGTATCATGGTGCGTCAATAAAATTGAATGTTATAAGAAAAAAATGAATATATGTATTATACTTCATCTTTTTTTAAGTAGGATAGCCCCCGGCCTCTGCATCGAGCGATGCGTAGAACCATTTCTGTTAAATATTAAGAAAAGTACGGACTAAAGGCAAACAGTGCTCGAACCATTACAAGATATGAAAGAACCTCCTACAACTAAGTCAACTTCTTCCACAACAATGCCTTCAAGAAGGAATAATCGCCCTTGTGCCATCATCATCACGTCTGACCAAAGACGGCCGGACAAGGATTTTCATCCTGGTTGCCGAGATCACTCAATGAAGACCAGTACAACCGCAAGTAGTAGATAACACCTTTAACAAGGCAATGACGCGAGTTCGTCGCTGCTGTGCCCAACCAACAAAGATCGGAACAAGAATTTTCACCCTGGGCATGAAGCGGTGTTCCAATCAGCATCTTCAAGACGGATGTTCGATAGTCGCTTCCACCAGTACTCCAAGCCAGGGCCAAGGCACTAGCGGACTGGTGGGATGTCTTCCCACCTTAAACCACCGAAATGGCCATCAGGTGGACGCCCATGTCTCGGGGCAAAACTGGCCGCTGCCACTCCACACCGACGCGAATCACACTTCGGTATCCACCATACCGTTGGAGCCGCTGACCGGGTGCTAGAAGCCGGCGGGGAACCATTAGTGTGCTTGAGCATCAACGCCAAACTGTGCCGCTGACGCGTCAAGCCTCCGCGTGCGATGGCCGTTACCCTTGCACCTGACAAAAATGTCCTATTCGCCGTCAGTAAGTGCCGCCCGTGACCACCACCGTCGTGCCTACAAATATGTTGACGCTCTCTGTAACAGTTCTCCAGATTGATACTTTTGAGCTCCTCTGCGGCCTGCCTTTGTTGTTTTCCCTCACCTTTTCGCTGAGTGCAGCGAAGCAGGATGAGGCCATAGAGGACATCCTTGAGAAGAACAAATCGGAGTCTGGCGGGGAGATCTTTGTCCCAAGTGGAGGATTCAAGAGCCTTAAGCTGCTTCACTTCTTTGCACCTCTGGTGCCAAAGCTGAGCTTCCCAGAATATGCAATGCCGGTGCTCGAAAGGATTGAGATGCGGTTCGAAGCCTTCGAGGGCCTTCTCGGCGTCGACACCCTGCAAGGTCTCCAGGAGGTTCACCTCAGAGTCAATAGCGCAGTAGATGAAATAACCAACTTCATAGTAGAAGATTTGAAGGCCATCAAGAAGCCAAAGATAATCGTGGATCATGTTATCAGCAGCTGAAATGTGGTATTCTCTTGGAGCGCTTTCTCATCATCCTACATTTCCACTATGTTTGTTGAGATTATTGATTTTATTATTTGTGCCATTCGTACTCCAACAAATACGGTTCCTGTATGCCACTATTATTGATTTGCTTTTGAAACTGATGACTTATTTCATTCTGGGCTTGTAAGTTGATGTTGCAAGAGTTGATTTTAACTTGAAACTATGAGCGTTGGACAAAGATATTTTATTAGCGATCATGAGAAAAGCTTCAGCATGAAGTGATTTGTGATACTTCTCTACATGTTGGACGAACGCCGTCTTTCTTCCTGTTCCTGTCCTTCCTCTGTACGTGCTGTCTGTTTTGCTTCTGTGGATTGTTAATGCTTTTGAAGTAGAATAGAAGGTTAGGGTTTCCACAATTCCCCAGCTATGTGAAATCTAATGTTCTTTTTTTCTCTGTCAATGCTGATTTCACGACTGGTAAAATACTCCTACATGCAGTTTTTTTCCTAATGCAGATTATTTAGCTATCTTGTTGTTTTTGCATTGGTGGTCACATTACCTAGCAGGAAGAAAAAAAAGGCACTGGAGGTCTCCATGGAACAAGGTTGTGCACTGTCTTCCATGGCAGGGGGTTGTCAAGCATGAGATATTGCGTGTACGTCAAGGAGTTGCGCCGGTACAAGATCATCCCATGGAGTAGTTAGTTAGTTAGAATACTATGTAATCTTTATCTTTCTTATCTCTAGTATTCTTTCTCTCCAAGAGATGTATCCCAACAACCTGTACGCGTATCCGGGCTGGCAACCCAGCTATTTAACACGCAACACGTCTGGCCAGGAAAGCCAAGACGTTTACCGCAAGTCGCACATGGTATCAGAGCCTTCTTCTTCCACCAGAAACCCTAGCTAGTCCATCTCCATCACGTGCGCACAACCATGTCTTCCTCCTCCGCCTCCTTCCAGTCGATGCTCGGCGGTGGAGCCCCGGAGAAGCTCACCCGCACCAACTATGTGCTGTGGCGGAAACAGATCACGCCGCAGCTGCGGGGCGCCGGCGTCTTCCATTAAGTCGACGGCACGGCAAACGAGCCGGCCAAAGTCCTCACCACCAAGGACGCCGCCGGCAAGGAGACCACTGGGTCGAATCCCCTCCATCCGCTTTGGGTGAAGGAGGATCAGCAGGTCCTTGGATATCTACTCCAACACTTGTCCAAGGAAGTGCTCGTCACGGTGACCACGATCACCACGGCGCGCGAACTCTGGGTGGCGCTGGCGAGCATGTTCTCGTCGTAGTCACTCAGCCGCGTCAACAACATCCGCACAGCGCTGATTAATGCGCAGAAGGGCAATCAATCGGTGGCCACCTTCTTCGCCGCCATGAGGGGTCTCGCCGATGAACTCACCGCGGCGGGAAAACCCATCCAGGATGACGAGCTCATCTCCTACGTCATCCACGGGCTGGACCAAGAGTATCAGCCCCTCGTCTCCGCACTAGATGCCCGTGTCACCTCGGTAACCCTCGATGAACTTTTTGCCATGCTCAGTAACTTTGATCAACGCATGGCGCAGTATCATGGCTCCGGCGGTGGCTTCAAATCGTCGGCCAACTCTGCATCCAGAGGCCGCGGTGGTGGCTCTCGCTCGCGTTCATCTTCCCGTGGCAAGGGGAGGTTCGGCTCCGGCGGAAGTGGCTACCCCAACAACTACTCCAACAATTCACGCGGCGGCGGGCGCTCTGGTAACTCCAAAGGGCGCTGTGGTGGTGGCAGTGGTGGTTCCAACCGGTCCCGTCCGGACTTACCCCGCTGCCAAATTTGCGGCAAGCCTGGCCATACGGCAAAGGACTGTTGGTACCGCTACGAAGAAGATGACGGCGACTCCTCACAAGATGAAGAGAAAGTTGCTGCGGCGGCCGCTGGCTCCTATGGAATTGACACAAACTGGTATGTTGACAGTGGTGCCACAAACCACATCACCAATGAACTCGAGAAAGTCACAATGAAGGAGAAATATCGTGGCAAAGATCAAATTCATACGGCCAATGGTGAAGGTATGGGTATAAGTCACATTGGCCACTCAATTTTTAATACCCCTAGTCGTAAAATTCATCTCAAAAGAATCCTGCATGTTCCTAGTGCTCATAAGAATCTTCTCTCCGTTCATAGAATTTCTATTGATAATCATGTTTTTCTTGAATTTCATCATTTCTTCTTTTTGATCAAGGATCATGCCACGAGGAAAGTTCACACGATGGCATGATCCGGAGTTTAGAAGATTCAATAAACAAGCTTGTGGTGCTATCAAGCTTTCGTCCACACGATGGCATGATCGTTTAGGACATGCCTCATTTTCTTTGGTTGAAAAATTACTTAGGAAAAATAAGCTCCCGTTTGTTGGTGAGCGCAATATTGAAACTATCTGTGATTCATGTCAGTGTGCTAAAAGTCATCAATTACCATATCCCATATCTACTAGTGTCTCCACTAAACCCTTGCAATTGATCTTTTCTGATGTGTGGGGACCGGCCCCCTTCTCTGTTGGTAGACACACATACTATGTTAGTTTTATCAATGACTATAGCAAATTCTCATGGATCTATCTTCTCAAAAAAAGATCTCATGTGTTTCAAGTTTTTCACAACTTTCAAGCACTCATTGAAAGAAAGTTTGACAGTAAGATCATTGCTGTCCAATCCGATTGGGGAGGGGAATACGAGAAACTCAATTCCTTCTTCCAAAATATAGGCATATCTCACCAAGTATCATGCCCACACGCTCACCAACAAAACGGGTGGGCCGAGCGCAAGCATAGGCACATTGTTGAGGTTGGCTTGGCCCTCCTCGCAGGAGCCTCCATGCCTCTCAAGTTTTGGGATGAGGCCTTTCTAACAGCTGTTCACATCATCAATATGCTTCCTAGTCATGTCATAAATAATGAAACACCTATGGAACGTCTCCTCCACACGAAACCTGATTACACCTCTCTTCGTGTTTTTGGGTGTGCGTGTTGGCCAAATCTTCGGCCTTACAATCAACGCAAGCTCATGTTTCGCTCAAAACGGTGTGCTTTTCTTGGCTATAGCGCCCAACACAGAGGTGTCAAGTGTCTTGACATCTCCACTGGTAGGGTATATATCTCACGTGATGTTGTTTTTGATGAGACAAAATTTCCTTTTGCGGATCTTCATCCCAATGCCGGTGCCCTACTCCGCAAGGAAATCTTGCTTTTACCCTCTCATCTCTCTGGATATGATCAAGGGGGTATTACAAATTGTGATGATCATATGTTGACTAACCCTACTAATGGTCTCCATGAGCTTTGTGATGATGCAGAAGAAAACAGTGCAAAAATCGCAGCAAATAATGAAGAAAATGGCGCCGCAGACCCTTATTTCATGTGTCCTGGCTCAGGGGACATATCCACCTCGGGATCAACGCAGGTGCTGCAGCCAGGCAGCAGATCTTCCTCGGGCCCCACGCCTGGCAGTGATTCTGCCGCGCCAGCCGAAACAGGAGCAGGCGGGCGCGCCGCCGAATCTGCACCAGCCACGCGGCAGAGCCTGGCGGGCGGCAGCGCTCCCCCTCATGCGCGCGACTCCGCGCCTGACAAGCGGCGGGCCGGTACTAGCTCGGGCCGCGTTCAGAGTCAGGCCCAACTGCGTGTGTACACACGTCGTGCCGCCACTCGTCAGGCGGACGCGGGGGCAGATTTGCTCAGCCCAGGGCCCAGGAAATCATTGGGCCATGATGACGCCTCCAGGCCCGGATCTTCTGCGGTGATATCGGCTTCCACACCACGACCCACGACCACAGAAGATCCCGCTTCGACATCGCCTGATGACGCTGCTGTTTTTGGAGGCCCGCGCGGATCCTCCTTGGGATCGGGTGAGGATCAGTTCGATCCAGTTCCGGGATCCTCTGCGCCGGACCTCTCTACAGAAGCGCCTGCTCCTACTCCTCCACGTCGAATGCGACTACAACAAGGGGTAATTAAACCTGTTGATTATAAACACGTTACAAAATATGGGTTGGTATGTTCTACAGGTGAACCAGGAGAACCCAATACACTTGAGGAAGCTTTGGGTGATGCAAATTGGAGAAAAGCAATGCATGATGAAATCATATCACTTAAGAAAAATAGAACATGGCACTTGGTTCCTTCACAACGAGGTAAAAATCTTATTGACTGTAAGTGGGTTTTTAGGATTAAAAGGAAAGCTGATGGAACCATTGACCGTTACAAAGCCAGACTCATTGCAAAGGGTTTTAAACAACGGTATGGTATTGACTACGAGGACACGTTTAGTCCAGTTGTAAAGGCTGCTACTATCCGTCTTGTTTTGTCCATTGCTGTGTCCAGGGGATGGAGTCTACGTCAGCTAGATGTTCAGAACATGTTCCTCCATGGTGTTCTAGAAGAAGAGGTTTACATGAAACAACCACCTGGGTTTGTAAACACACATGCACCACTTCATGTGTGCAAATTTGACAAGGCGTTGTATGGACTAAAGCAGGCACCAAGAGCATGGTATTCTCGTCTCAGTAAGAAGATGCAAGCACTTGGTTTTGTTCCTTCAAAGTCTGACACGTCATTGTTCATTTAATTATAACAAATCAAGTATATCCATATTTGTGCTCATATATGTTGATGAAATAATTGTGACAAGCTCATCTGATGAAGCTATAACACTAGTGCAGGACCGGGCAATAGCACCGGTTCGTAAGGCCCTTTAGTGCCGGTTCCATAACTGGCACTGAAGTGTGGGCACCAAAGCCCCCCCCCTTTAGTACCGGTTCAGCACGAACCGGTGCTAAAGGGCAACCACGTGGCACGAGCCAGCTCCGGGGGCCGGGCGCCCTTTAGTACCGGTTGGTAACACCAACCGATACTAGTTGTTTGTGGGTTTTTGTTTTATTTTGTATTTTTCAATTAAATTTGTGTTATCAATTTAATTTAGGATTGTTTTACGTTATAATGAGTTGTAGTCGTCATCATCATCATCATCATCATCATCATCGCATATTAATAAATAAATAAACTCTAGCTAGCTAAAAATCATCGTAGTCGTCTAATTACCACTATTTAATCATCATAGTCATTACCTCTAGCTATCTAATCATCACCAACACTGGCTAGCTTAAAGAGGAAACATTCACTTTGTAACAGAAGCAAAGATATCATCAAGTTCAACATAATCATCACCAACATCGAAGTTCAGGACACGGACATGAGACAAGTGAAGGAAATATGCCCTAGAGGCAATAATAAAGTTATTATTTATTTCCTTATGTCATGATAAATGTTTATTATTCATGCTAGAATTGTATTAACCGGAAACATAATACATGTGTGAATACATAGACAAACTTAGTGTCACTAGTATGCCTCTACTTGACTAGCTCGTTAATCAAAGTTGGTTATGTTTCCTAACCATGAACAAAGTGTTGTTATTTAATTAACGAGGTCACATCATTAGTTGAATGATCTGATTGACATGACCCATTCCATTAGCTTAGCACCCGATCGTTTAGTATGTTGCTATTGCTTTCTTCATGACTTATACATGTTCCTATGACTATGAGATTATGCAACTCCCGTTTGCCTGAGGAACACTTTTTGTGCTACCAAACGTCACAACGTAACTGGGTGATTATAAAGGAGCTCTACATGTGTCTCCAATGGTAGATGTTGGGTTGGCGTATTTCGAGAATAGGATTTGTCACTCCGATTGTCGGAGAGGTATCTCTGGGCCCTCTCGGTAATGCACATCACATAAGCCTTGCAAGCATTGCAACTAATGAGTTAGTTGTGAGATGATGTATTACGGAACGAGTAAAGAGACTTGCCAGTAACAAGATTGAACTAGGTATTAGATACCGATGATCGAATCTCGGGCAAGTAACATACCGATGACAAAGGGAACAACGTATGTTGTTATGCGGTCTGACCGATAAAGATCTTCGTAGAATATGTAGGAGCCAATATGGGCATCCAGATCCCGCTATTGGTTATTGACCGGAGATGTGTCTCAGTCATGTCTGCATTGTTCTCGAACCGTAGGGTCCGCACGCTTAACGTTACGATGACAGTTATTATGAGTTTATGCATTTTGATGTACCGGAGTTAGTTCGGAGTCCCGGATGTGATCACGGACATGACGAGGAGTCTCGAAATGGTCGAGACATAAAGATTGATATATTGGACGGCTATATTCGGACACCGGAAGTGTTCCGGGTGATTTCGGAGAAAACCGGAGAGCCGGAGGGTTACCGGAACAATACAGGGAGAAGTAATGGGCCATATGGGCCTTAGTGGAGAGAGAGAAGGGCTTCCAGAGGTGGGCCGCGCGCCACCTCCTCCCTGGTCCGAATTGGACTAGGGGAGGGGGGCGGCGCCCCCCTTTCCTTCTCCCTCTCCACCTCTTTCCCCCTCCTAGTAGGAGTCCTACTCCTACTAGGAGGAGGACTCCTCCTTGGCGCGCCACACCTGGCCGGCCGGCCTCCTCCCCTTGCTCCTTTATATACGGGGGCAGGGGGCACCCGTAGACACAAGTTGATCCACGTGATCGTTCCTTAGCCGTGTGCGGTGCCCCCTGCCACCATATTCCACCTCGATCATATCGTTGTAGTGCTTAGGCGAAGCCCTGCGTCGGTAGAACATCATCATCGTCACCACGCCGTTGTGCTGGCGGAACTCATCCCCGAAGCTTTGCTGGATCGGAGCCCGGGGAGCGTCATCGAGCTGTGCGTGTGCTAAGAACTCGGAGGTACCGGAGTAACGGTGCTTGGATCGGTCAGATTGGGAAGACGTACGACTACTTCCTCTACGTTGCGTCAACGCTTCCGTTGCGATCTACGAGGGTACGTAGATAACACTCTCCCCTCTCGTTGCTATGCATCACCATGATTTTGCGTGTGCGTAGGAATTTTTTTGAAATTACTGCGTTCCCCAACAGTGGCATCCGAGCCTAGGTTTTATGGTTTGATGTTATTTGCACGAGTAGAACACAAGTGAGTTGTGGACGATATAAGTCATACTGCC
Source organism: Triticum aestivum (assembly GCF_018294505.1). Taxonomy (NCBI): domain Eukaryota; kingdom Viridiplantae; phylum Streptophyta; class Magnoliopsida; order Poales; family Poaceae; genus Triticum; species Triticum aestivum. The sequence goes on from NC_057800.1 coordinate 10,243,336, forward strand.
TACCAGCATGTCATACTTTGGTTCGGCGGTATTGTTGGATGAAGCGGCCCGGACCGACATTACGCGTACGCTTACGCGAGACTGGTTCTCCCGACGTGCTTTGCACAAAGGTGGCTTGCGGGTGACTGTTTCTCCAACTTTAGTTGAACCAAGTGTGGCTACGCCCGGTCCTTGCGAAGGTTAAAATGGAGTCAAATTGACAAACTATCGTTGTGGTTTTGATGCATAGGTGAGACTGGTTCTTGCTTAAGCCCGTAGCAGCCACGTAAAACTTGCAACAACAAAGTAGAGGACGTCTAACTTGTTTTTGCAGGGCATGTTGTGATGTGATATGGCCAAGACATGATGCTAAATTTTATTGTATGAGATGATCATGTTTTGTAACTGAGTTATCGGCAACTGGCAGGAGCCATATGGTTTTCGCTTTATTGTATGCAATGCAACCGCGATGTAATGCTTTACTTTATCACTAAGCGGTAGCGATAGTCATGGAAGCATAAGATTGGCGAGACGACAATGATGCTACCATGGAGATCAAGGTGTCGCGCCGGTGACGATGGTGATCATGACGGTGCTTCGGAGATGGAGATCACAGGCACAAGATGATGATGGCCATATCATATCACTTATATTGATTGCATGTGATGTTTATCTTTTATGCATCTTATCTTGCTTTGATTGACGGTAGCATTATAAGATGATCTCTCACTAAATTATCAAGAAGTGTTCTCCCTGAGTATGCACCGTTGCGAAAGTTCTTCGTGCTGAGACACCACGTGATAATCGGGTGTGATAGGCTCTACGTTCAAATACAACGGGTGCAAAATAGTTGCACACGCGGAATACTCAGGTTATACTTGACGAGCCAAGCATATACAGATATGTCCTCGGAACACGGAGACCGAAAGGTCGAGCGTGAATCATATAGTAGATATGATCAACATAGTGATGTTCACCAATGAAACTACTCCATCTCACGTGATGATCGGACATGGTTTAGTTGATTTGGATCACGTGATCACTTAGAGGATTAGAGGGATGTCTATCTAAGTGGGAGTTCTTAAGTAATTTGATTAATTGGACTTAAATTTATCATGAACTTAGTACCTGATAGTATCTTGCTTGTTTATGTTTGATTGTAGATAGATGGCTCGTGCTGTTGTTCCGTTGAATTTTAATGCGTTCCTTGAGAAAGCAAAGTTGAAAGATAATGGTAGCAATTACACGGAGTGGGTCCGTAACTTGAGGATTATCCTCATTGCTGCTCAGAAGAATTACGTCCTGGAAGCACCGCTGGGTGCCAGGCCTACTGCTGGAGCAACACCAGATGTTATGAATGTCTGGCAGAGCAAAGCTGATGACTACTCGATAGTTCAGTGTGCCATGCTTTACGGCTTAGAATCGGGACTTCAACGACGTTTTGAACGTCATGGAGCATATGAGATGTTCCAGGAGTTGAAGTTAATATTTCAAGCAAATGCCCGGATTGAGAGATATGAAGTCTCCAATAAGTTCTATAGCTGCAAGATGGAGGAGAACATTTCTGTCAGTGAGCATATACTCAAAATGTCTGGGTATAATAATCACTTGATTCAGATGGGAGTTAATCTTCCAGATTATTGCGTCATTGAGAGAATTCTCCAATCACTGCCACCAAGCTACAAGAGCTTCGTGCTGAACTATAATATGCAAGGGATGAACAAGACTATTCCCGAGCTCTTCGCAATGCTGAAAGCTGTGGAGGTAGAAATCAAAAAGGAGCATCAAGTGTTGATGGTCAACAAGACCACTAGTTTCAAGAAAAAGGCAAAGGGAAGAAGAAGGGGAACTGCAAGAAGAACGGCAAGCAAGTTGCTGCTCAAGATAAGAAACCCAAGTCTAGACCTAAGCCTGAAACTGAGTGCTTCTACTGCAAGCAGACTGGTCACTGGAAGCGGAACTGCCCCAAGTATTTGGCGGATAAGAAGGATGACAGGGTGAACAAAGGTATATGTGATATACATGTTATTGATGTGTACCTTACTAATGCTCGCAGTAGCACCTGGGTATTTGATACTGGTTCTGTTGCTAATATTTGCAACTCGAAACAGGGAGTACGGATTAAGCGAAGATTGGCTAAGGACGAGGTGACGATGCGCGTGGGAAACGGTTCCAAAGTCGATGTGATCGCGGTCGGCACGCTACCTCTACATCTACCTTCAGGATTAGTATTAGACCTAAATAATTGTTATTTGGTGCTAGCGTTGAGCATGAACATTATATCTGGATCTTGTTTAATGTGAGACGGTTATTCATTTAAATCATAGAATAATGGTTGTTCTATTTATATGAGTAATATCTTTTATGGTCATGCACCCTTGAAGAGTGGTCTATTCTTATTGAATCTCGATAGTAGTGATACACATATTCATAATGTAGAAGCCAAAAGATGCAGAGTTGATAATGATAGTGCAACTTATTTGTGGCACTGCCGTTTAGGTCATATCTGTGTAAAGCGCGTGAAGAAACTCCATACTAATGGACTTTTGGAACCACTTGATTATGAATCACTTGGTACTTGCGAACCGTGCCTTATGCGCAAGATGACTAAAACACCGTTCTCCGGTACTATGGAGAGAGCAACAGATTTATTGGAAATCATACATACAGATGTATGTGGTCCGATGAATGTTGAGGCTCGTGGTGGATATCGTTATTTTCTCACCTTCACAGATGATTTAAGCAAATATGGTTCTATCTACTTAATGAAACATAAGTCTGAAACATTTGATAAGTTCAAAGAATTTCAGAGTGAAGTTGAAAATCATCGTAACAAGAAAATAAAGTTTCTACGATCTGATCGTGGAGGAGAATATTTGAGTTACGAGTTTGGTGTACATTTGAAAAATTGTGGAATAGTTTCGCAACTCACGCCACCCGGAACACCACAACGTAATGGTGTGTCCGAACGTCGTAATCGTACTTTACTAGATATGGTGCGATCTATGATGTCTCTTACTGATTTACCGCTATTGTTTGGGGATACGCTCTAGAGACGGCCGCATTCACGTTAAATAGGGCACCATCAAAATCCGTTGAGACGACGCCTTATGAACTATGGTTTGGCAAGAAACCAAAGTTGTCGTTTCTGAAAGTTTGGGGCTGCGATGCTTATGTGAAAAAGCTTCAACCTGATAAGCTCGAACCCAAATCGGAGAAATGTGTCTTCATAGGATATCCAAAGGAAACTATTGGATACACCTTCTATCACAGATCCGAAGGCAAGACTTTTGTTGCTAAATTCAGAAACTTTCTGGAGAAGCAGTTTCTCTCGAAAGAAGTGAGTGGGAGGAAAGTAGAACTTGACGAGGTAACTGTACCTGCTCCTTTATTGGAAAGTAGTACATCACAGAAAACTGTTTCTGCGACACCTACACCAATAAGTGAGGAAGTTAATGATAATGATCATGAAACTTCAGAACAAGATACTACTGAACCTCGTAGATCAACCAGAGTGAGATCCGCGCCAGAGTGGTACGGTAATCCAGTTTTGGAAGTCATGCTACTAGATCATGATGAACCTACGAACTATGAAGAAGCGATGGTGAGCCCAGATTCCGCAAAGTGGCTTGAAGCCATGAAATCTGAGATGGGATCCATGTATGAGAACAAAGTATGGACTTTGGTTGACTTGCCCGATGATCGGCAAGCAATTGAGAATAAATGGATCTTCAAGAAGAAGACTGACGCTGACGGTAATATTACTGTCTACAAAGCTCGACTTGTCGCAAAAGGTTTTTGACAAGTTCAAGGGGTTGACTACGATGAGACCTTCTCACATGTAGCGATGCTTAAGTCTGTCATAATCATGTTAGCAATTGCCGCATTTTATGATTATGAAATTTGGCAGATGGATGTCAAAGCTGCATTTCTGAATGGATTTCTGGAAGAAGAGTTGTATATGATGCAACTGGAAGGTTTTGTCGATCCAAAGGGAGCTAACAAAGTGTGCAAGCTCCAGCAATACATTTATGGACTGGTGCAAGCCTCTCGGAGTTGGAATAAACTTTTTGATAGTGTGATCAAAGCATTTGGTTTTATACAGACTTTCAGAGAAGCCTGTATTTACAAGAAAGTGAGTGGGAGATCTGTAGCATTTCTGATATTATATGTGGATGACATATTACTGGTTGGAAATGATATAGAATTTCTGGACAACATAAAGGGATACTTGAATAAAAGTTTTTCAATGAAAGACCTCGGAGAAGCTGCTTACATATTAGGCATAAAGATCTATAGAGATAGATCAAGACGCTTAATTGGACTTTCACAAAGCACATACCTTGACAAGATTTTGAAAAAGTTCAAAATGGATCAAGCAAAGAAAGGGTTCTTGCCTGTGTTACAAGGTGTGAAGTTGAGTCAGACTCAATGCCCGACCACTGCAGAAGATAGAGAGAAGATGAAAGATGTTCCCTATGCTTCAGCCATAGGCTCTATCATGTATGCAATACTGTGTACCAGACCTGATGTGTGCCTTGCTATAAGCTTAGCAGGGAGGTACCAAAGTAATCCAGGAGTGGATCACTGGACAGCGGTCAAGAACATCCTGAAATACCTGAAAAGGACTAAGGATATGTTTCTTGTATATGGAGGTGACAAAGAGCTCACCGTAAAAGGTTACGGTGATGCAAGCTTTGACACTGATCCGGACGATTCTAAATCGCAAACCGGATACGTGTTTACATTAAACGGTGGAGCTGTCAGTCGGTGCAGTTCTAAACAAAGCGTCGTAGCGGGATCTACATGTGAAGCGGAGTACATAGCTGCTTCGGAAGCAGCAAACGAAGGAGTCTGGATGAAGGAGTTCATATCCGATCTAGGTGTCATACCTAGTGCGTCGGGTCCAATGAAAATCTATTGTGACAATACTGGTGCAATTGCCTTGGCAAAGGAATCCAGATTTCACAAGAGAACCAAGCACATCAAGAGACGCTTCAATTCCATCCGGGATCTAGTCCAGGTGGGAGACATAGAGATTTGCAAGATACATACGGATCTGAATGTGGCAGACCCATTGACTAAGCCTCTTCCACGAGCAAAACATGATCAGCACCAAGGCTCCATGGGTGTTAGAATCATTACTGTGTAATCTAGATTATTGACTCTAGTGCAAGTGGGAGACTGAAGGAAATATGCTCTAGAGGCAATAATAAAGTTATTATTTATTTCCTTATATCATGATAAATGTTTATTATTCATGCTAGAATTGTATTAACCGGAAACATAATACATGTGTGAATACATAGACAAACTTAGTGTCACTAGTATGCCTAGCTCGTTAATCAAAGATGGTTATGTTTCCTAACCATGAACAAAGTGTTGTTATTTGATTAACGAGGTCACATCATTAGTTGAATGATCTGATTGACATGACCCATTCCATTAGCTTAGCACCCGATCGTTTAGTATGTTGCTATTGCTTTCTTCATGACTTATACATGTTCCTATGACTATGAGATTATGCAACTCCTGTTTGCCGGAGGAACACTTTGTGTGCTACCAAACGTCACAACGTAACTGAGTGATTATAAAGGAGCTCTACAGGTGTCTCCAATGGTAGATGTTGGGTTGGCTTATTTCGAGAATAGGATTTGTCACTCCGATTGTCGGAGAGGTATCTCTGGGCCCTCTCGGTAATGCACATCACATAAGCCTTGCAAGCATTGCAACTAATGAGTTAGTTGCGAGATGATGTATTACGGAACGAGTAAAGAGACTTTCCGGTAATGAGATTGAACTAGGTATTGGATACCGACGATCGAATCTCGGGCAAGTAACATACCGATGACAAAGGGAACAACGTATGTTGTTATGCGGTCTGACCGATAAAGATCTTCGTAGAATATGTAGGAGCCAATATGGGCATCTAGGTCCCGCTATGGGTTATTGACCGGAGATGTGTCTCAATCATGTCTGCATTGTTCTCGAACCATAGGGTCCGCACGCTTAACGTTACGATGATAGTTATTATGAGTTTATGCATTTTGATGTATCGTAGTTAGTTTGGAGTCCCGGATGTGATCACAGACATGACGAGGAGTCTCAAAATGGTCAAGACATAAAGATTGATATATTGGACGGCTATATTCGGACACCGGAAGTGTTCCGGGTGATTTCGGAGAAAACCGGAGAGCTGGAGGGTTACCGGAACCCTACCGGGAGAAGTAATGGGCCATATGGGCCTTAGTGGAGAGAGAGTGGGGCTGCCAGAGGTGGGCCTCGCGCCACCTCCTCCCTGGTCCGAATTGGACTAGGGGAGGGGGAGGCGCCCCCCTTTCCTTCTCCCTCTCCACCTCTTTCCCCTCCTAGTAGGTGTCCTACTCCTACTAGGAGGAGGACTCCTCCTTGGCGCGCCACACCTGGCCGGCCGGCCTCCTCCCCTTGCTCCTTTATATACGGGGGCAGGGGGCACCCCTAGACACAAGTTGATCCACGTGAGCGTTCCTTAGCCGTGTGCGGTGCCCCCTGCCACCATATTCCACCTCGATCATATCGTTGTAGTGCTTAGGCGAAGCCCTGCGTCTGTAGAACATCATCATCGTCACCACGCCGTTGTGCTGACGGAACTCATCCGCGAAGCTTTGCTGGATCGGAGCCCGGGGAGCGTCATCGAGCTGTACGTGTGCTAAGAACTCGGAGGTGCCAGAGTAACGGTGCTTGGATCGGTCAGATTGGGAAGACGTACGACTACTTCCTCTACGTTGCGTCAACGCTTCCGTTGCGATCTACGAGGGTACGTAGATAACACTCGCCCCTCTCGTTGCTATGCATCACCATGATTTTGCGTGTGCGTAGGAATTTTTTTGAAATTACTGCGTTCCCCAACGACAAGTACTAATTAAGAGCATGAACTAGTAGCTACTCCTGCTGCTCCCTCTCAGGTAGAATAGCATAGAACATGTATAGCTCTCCTGATTCATCATACTGGAGCATGCAGATGAATCTGTCTCCTAATCCTGGGTTGCGCTTCTCCTTGCTGCCCCCTAGTACTTCTCTGCGATCGTTAACAATTTTGCTCCAATATTTCACTATTAAGCATTCTTCGCTTTCAGAAATTCTGAATGCACTCATGTGCAATGTAGGATATCTTGGCCGTAAGCTAACCATTGACATGTCACCTTTAGTCTCGATCCACTGAGGCACAACTGTCATCGGAAGTCCCCGTTGAAGAACATCGTATAGTAATTAATATACTAAGCAATGAAAGTTTAGCTTCAAAAATAATGTATGCAAAAGATGCACTAATTAAGGACAAATAGTTAAAATCTTACCATCTTTCGATTATAGATGTGACCGTAGTTCAATACGATCACCATTGGTCGCATGTTTTGAGTACTAACATTTCTAAGTTCAGGAAATTTTTTTGTCTTGACAGTATTAAGATCCTCAAGCCATGAAACATAATGACTTATCTCCTCGCAGTTTAGTTGAGCCCCGGGGCAGTAGTAGGTCCTGTCTACCAAGCACCGGACATGTTTGCTTGAACCGAAATAAGCTGACAATACAAATTAGTTGTCAACTGTTTTTGAATAAACTGTATCAAAGACATAAACATATGCATGCATGGTTGAGAAAAACTCACATAATGGTAGAACTGGAGGCGTTTGCACATCGACCTAGATGTCTATATTACCTTCAATATCATCTTCCGGACGAATATCAAAGGTGATAACCATATCAGGCTCAAATGCATAAGCCTTGCATAGTTCTTGCCAAGTTTTGCATTCAAAATGGGTGTATGTGTCTCCATTATATAATTTGACGTTGAAAGTATACCCATGCTCCGTCTTCAAGTAAACTCTCTTTACCTCCATATCATCTATAGCACTAAAACCTATCTTATCCAAGACAAAAATTCTTGCATGGCAGGGGATGCGCTAGTAGAATAGTGAAAATTTAAAATTATAAGTTGAAGCAAATGAAGCATAAGTTTTGCATTCAAATAATAATTGACAAAGTGACTTACTGTATCAACTTTGAATGTCTCATCCAGCTTGATGCTGAAGCTGTTGGGGAACGCAGTAATTTCAAAAAAATTCCTACGCACACGCAAGATCATGGTGATGCATAGCAACAAGAGGGGAGAGTGTTATCTACGTACCCTTGTAGATCGCAACGGAAGCGTTGACGCAACGTAGAGGAAGTAGTCGTACGTCTTCCCGATCCGACCGATCCAAGCACCGTTACTCCGGCACCTCCGAGTTCTTAGCACACGTACAACTCAATGACGTTCCCCGGGGTCCGATCCAGCAAAGCTTCGGGGATGAGTTCCGTCAGCACAACGGCGTGGTGACGATGATGATGTTCTACTGACGCAGGGCTTCGCCTAAGCACTACAACGATATGATCGAGGTGGAATATGGTGGCAGGGGGCACTGCACATGGCTAAGGAACGATCACGTGGATCAACTTGTGTGTCTAGAGGTGCCCCCCTGCCCCCGTATATAAAGGATCCAAGGGGGGGGTGCGGCCGGCCATAGGAGGCGCGCAGGAGGAGTCCTACTCCTACCGGGAGTAGGACTCCCCCCCCCCCAATCCTCATCCAACTAGGAGAGGTGGAGGGAGAATAGGAAAGGGGGGGCGCGCGGCCTGCCCTGGCAGCCCCTTCCTCTTCTCCACATTAGGCCCATGAGGCCCATTAACCCCCCCCCCCCGGGGGGGGGGGGGGTTCCGGTAACCCCCCGGTGCTCCGGTTTTATCCGATACTCTTCTGGAACCCTTCCGATGTCCGAATATAGTCATCCAATATATCAATCTTTATGTCTCGACCATTTCGAGACTCCTCGTCATGTCCGTGATCACATCTGGGACTCCGAACAAATTCGGTACATCAAAATGCATAAACTCATAATAACCGTCATCGTAACATTAAGCGTGCGGACCCTACGGTTCGAGAACAATGTAGACATGATTGAGACACATCTCCGGTCAATAACCAATAGCGGGACCTGGATTCCCATATTGGCTCCTACATATTCTACGAAGATCTTTATCGGTCATACCGCATAACAACATACGTTGTTCCCTTTGTCATCGGTATGTTACTTGCCCGAGATTCGATCGTCGGTATCCAATACCTAGTTCAATCTCGTTACCGGCAAGTCTCTTTACTCGTTCTGTAATACATCATCCCGCAACTAACTCATTAGTTGCAATGCTTGCAAGGTTTATGTGATGTGCATTACCGAGAGGGCCCAGAGATACCTCTCCGACAATCGGAGTGACAAATCCTAATCTCGAAATATGCCAACCCAACATCGACCTTTGGAGACACCTGTAGAGCTCCTTTATAATCACCCAGTTACGTTGTGACGTTTGGTAGCACACGAAGTGTTCCTCTGGTAAACGGGAGTTGCATAATCTCATAGTCATAGGAACATGTATAAGTCATGAAGAAAGCAATAGCAACATACTAAACGATCGGGTGCTAAGCTAATGGAATGGGTCATGTCAATCAGATCATTCAACTAATGATGTGACATCGTTAATCAAATAACAACACTTTGTTCATGGTTAGGAAACATAACCATCTTTGATTAACGAGCTAGGCATACTAGTGACACTAAGTTTGTCTATGTATTCACACATGTATTATGTTTCCGGTTAATACAATTCTAGCATGAATAATAAACATTTATCATGATATAAGGAAATAAATAATAACTTTATTATTGCCTCTAGAGCATATTTCCTTCAGTCTCCCACTTGCACTAGAGTCAATAATCTAGATTACACAGTAATGATTCTAACACCCATGGAGCCTTGGTGCTGATCATGTTTTGCTCGTGGAAGAGGCTTAGTCAATGGGTCTGCCACATTCAGATCCGTATGTATCTTGCAAATCTCTATGTCTCCCACCTGGACTAGATCCCGGATGGAATTGAAGCGTCTCTTGATGTGCTTGGTTCTCTTGTGAAATCTGGATTCCTTTGCCAAGGCAATTGCACCAGTATTGTCACAATAGATTTTCATTGGACCCGACGCACTAGGTATGACACCTAGATCGGATATGAACTCCTTCATCCAGACTCCTTCGTTTGCTGCTTCCGAAGCAGCTATGTAGTCCGCTTCACATGTAGATCCCGCTACGACGCTTTGTTTAGAACTGCACCAACTGACAGCTCCACCGTTTAATGTAAACACGTATCCGGTTTGCGATTTAGAATCGTCCGGATCAGTGTCAAAGCTTGCATCAACGTAACCTTTTACGGTGAGCTCTTTGTCACCTCCATATACGAGAAACATATCCTTAGTCCTTTTCAGGTATTTCAGGATGTTCTTGACCGCTGTCCAGTGATCCACTCCTGGATTACTTTGGTACCTCCCTGCTAAGCTTATAGCAAGGCACACATCAGGTCTGGTACACAGCATTGCATACATGATAGAGCCTATGGCTGAAGCATAGGGAACATCTTTCATCTTCTCTCTATCTTCTGCAGTGGTCGGGCATTGAGTCTGACTCAACTTCACACCTTGTAACACAGGCAAGAACCCTTTCTTTGCTTGATCCATTTTGAAATTTTTCAAAATCTTGTCAAGGTATGTGCTTTGTGAAAGTCCAATTAAGCGTCTTGATCTATCTCTATAGATCTTTATGCCTAATATGTAAGCAGCTTCTCTGAGGTCTTTCATTGAAAAACTCTTATTCAAGTATCCCTTTATGCTATCCAGAAATTATATATCATTTCCAATCAGTAATATGTCATCCACATATAATATCAGAAATGCTACAGAGCTCCCACTCACTTTCTTGTAAATACAGGCTTCTCCGAAAGTCTGTATAAACCCAAATGCTTTGATCACACTATCAAAACGTTTATTCCAACTCCGAGAGGCTTGCACCAGTCCATAAATGGATCACTGGAGCTTGCACACTTTGTTAGCTCCCTTTGGCTCGACAAAACCTTCCAGTTGCATCATATACAACTCTTCTTCCAGAAATCCATTTAGGAATGCAGTTTTGACATCCATCTGCCAAATTTCATAATCATAAAATGCGGCAATTGCTAACATGATTCGGACAGACTTAAGCATTGCTACGGGTGAGAAGGTCTCATCGTAGTCAACTCCTTGAACTTGTCGAAAACCTTTCGCGACAAGTCAAGCTTTGTAGACAGTAATATTACCGTCAGCTTCAGTCTTCTTCTTGAAGATCCATTTATTCTCAATTGCTTGCCGATCATCGGGCAAGTCAACCAAAATCCATACTTTGTTCTCATACATGGATCCCATCTCAGATTTCATGGCTTCAAGCCATTTTGCGGAATCTGGGCTCACCATCGCTTCTTCATAGTTCGTAGGTTCATCATGATCTAGTAGCATGACTTCCAGAACTGGATTACCATACCACTCTGGCGCGGATCTGACTCTGGTTGATCTACGAGGTTCAGTAGTATCTTGTTCTGAAGTTTCATGATCATTATCATTAACTTCCTCACTTATTGGTGTAGGTGTCGCAGAAACAGTTTTCTGTGATGTACTACTCTCCAATAAGGGAGCAGGTACAGTTACATAATCAAGTTCTACTTTCCTCCCACTCACTTATTTCGAGAGAAACTCCTTCTCCAGAAAATTTCCGAATTTAGCAACAAAAGTCTTGCCTTCGGATCTGTGATAGAAGGTGTATCCAATAGTTTCCTTTGGATATCCTATGAAGACACATTTCTCCGATTTGGGTTCGAGCTTATCAGGTTGAAGCTTTTTCACATAAGCATCGCAGCCCCAAACTTTCAGAAACGACAACTTTGGTTTCTTGCCAAACCATAGTTCATAAGGCGTCGTCTCAACGGATTTTGATGGTGCCCTATTTAACGTGAATGCGGACGTCTCTAGAGCGTATCCCCAAACAATAGCGGTAAATCAGTAAGAGACATCATAGATCGCACCATATCTAGTAAAGTACGATTACGACGTTCGGACACACCATTACGTTGTGGTGTTCCGGGTGGCGTGAGTTGCGAAACTATTCCACAATTTTTCAAATGTACACCAAACTCGTAACTCAAATATTCTCCTCCACGATCAGATCGTTGAAACTTTATTTTCTTGTTACGATGATTTTCAACTTCACTCTGAAATTCTTTGAACTTTTCAAATGTTTTAGACTTATGTTTCATTAAGTAGATATACCCATATCTGCTTAAATCATCTGTGAAGGTGAGAAAATAACGATATCCGCCACGAGCCTCAACATTCATCGGACCACATACATCTGTATGTATGATTACCAATAAATCTGTTGCTCTCTCCATAGTACCGGAGAACGGTGTTTTAGTCATCTTGCCCATAAGGCACGGTTCGCAAGTACCAAGTGATTCATAATCAAGTGGTTCCAAAAGTCCATCAGTATGGAGTTTCTTCATGCGCTTTACATCGATATGACCTAAACGGCAATGCCACAAATAAGTTGCACTATCATTATCAACTCTGCATCTTTTGGCTTCTACATTATGAATATGTGTATGACTACTATCGAGATTCAATAAGAATAGACCACTCTTCAAGGGTGCATGACCATAAAAGATATAACTCATATAAACAGAACAACCATTATTCTCTGATTTAAATGAATAACCGTCTCGCATTAAACAAGATCCAGATATAATGTTCATGCTCAACGCTGGCACCAAATAACAATTATTTAGGTCTAATACTAATCCCGAAGGTAGATGTAGAGGTAGCGTGCCGACCACGATCACATCGACTTTGGAACCGTTTCCCACGCGCATCGTCACCTCGTCCTTAGCCAATCTTCGCTTAATCCGTAGTCCCTGTTTCGAGTTGCAAATATTAGCAACAGAACCAGTATCAAATACCCAGGTGCTACTGCGAACATTAGTAAGGTACACATCAATAACATGTATATCACATATACCTTTGTTCACCTTGCCATCCTTCTTATCCGCCAAAAACTTGGGGCAGTTCCGCTTCCAGTGACCAGTCTGCTTGCAGTAGAAGCACTCAGTTTCAGGCTTAGGTCCAGACTTGGGTTTCTTCTCTTGAGCAGCAACTTGCTTGCCGTTCTTCTTGCAGTTCCCCTTCTTCTTCCCTTTGCCCTTTTTCTTGAAACTAGTGGTCTTGTTGACCATCAACAATTGATGCTCCTTTTTGATTTCTACCTCCGCAGCTTTCAGCATTGCGAAGAGCTCGGGAATAGTCTTGTTCATCCCTTGCATATTATAGTTCATCACGAAGCTCTTGTAGCTTGGTGGCAGTGATTGGAGAATTCTGTCAATGACGCAATCATCTGGAAGATTAACTCCCATCTGAATCAAGTGATTATTATACCCAGACATTTTGAGTATATGCTCACTGACAGAACTGTTCTCCTCCATCTTGCAGCTATAGAACTTATTGGAGACTTCATATCTCTCAATCCGGACATTTGCTTGAAATATTAACTTCAACTCCTGGAACATCTCATGTGCTCCATGACGTTCAAAACGTCGTTGAAGTCCCGATTCTAAGCCGTAAAGCATGGCACACTGAACTATTGAGTAGTCATCAGCTTTGCTCTGCCAGACGTTCATAACATCTGGTGTTGCTCCAGCAGCAGGCCTGGCACCCAGCGGTGCTTCCAGGACGTAATTCTTCTGAGCAGCAATGAGGATAATCCTCAAGTTACGGACCCAGTCCGTGTAATTGCTACCATCATCTTTCAACTTTGCTTTCTCAAGGAACGCATTAAAATTCAACGGAACAACAGCACGAGCCATCTATCTACAATCAAACATAAACAAGCAAGATACTATCAGGTACTAAGTTCATGATAAGTTTAAGTTCAATTAATCAAATTACTAAAGAACTCCCACTTAGATAGACATCCCTCTAATCTTCTAAGTGATCACGTGATCCAAATCAACTAAACCATGTCCGATCATCACGTGAGATGGAGTAGTTTCATTGGTGAACATCACTATGTTGATCATATCTACTATATGATTCACGCTCGACCTTTCGGTCTCCGTGTTCCGAGGCCATATCTGTATATGCTTGGCTCGTCAAGTATAACCTGAGTATTCCGCGTGTGCAACTGTTTTGCACCCGTTGTATTTGAACGTAGAGCCTATCACACCCGATCATCACGTGGTGTCTCAGCACGAAGAACTTTCGCAACGGTGCATACTCAGGGAGAACACTTCTTGATAATTTAGTGAGAGATCATCTTATAATGCTACCGTCAATCAAAGCAAGATAAGATGCATAAAAGATAAACATCACATGCAATCAATATAAGTGATATGATATGGCCATCATCATCTTGTGCCTGTGATCTCCATTTCCGAAGCACCGTCATGATCACCATCGTCACCGGCGTGACACCTTGATCTCCATCGTAGCATCGTTGTCGTCTCGCCAATCTTATGCTTCCACGACTATCGCTACCGCTTAGTGATAAAGTAAAGCATTACACCGCGATTGCATTGCATACAATAAAGCGACAACCATATGGCTCCTGCCAGTTGCCGATAACTCGGTTACAAAATATGATCATCCCATACAATAAAATTTAGCATCATGTCTTGGCCATATCACATCACAACATGCCCTGCAAAAACAAGTTAGACGTCCTCTACTTTGTTGTTGCAAGTTTTACGTGGCTGCTACGGGCTTAAGCAAGAACCAATCTCACCTACGCATCAAAACCACAACGATATTTGTCAATTTGACTCCGTTTTAACCTTCGCAAGGACCGGGCGTAGCCACACTCGGTTCAACTAAAGTTGGAGAAACAGTCACCCGCAAGCCACCTATGTGCAAAGCATGTCGGGAGAACCGGTCTCGCGTAAGCGTACGCGTAATGTCGGTCCGGGCCGCTTCATCCAACAATACCGCTGAACCAAAGTATGACATAACCTCATATTGGTGCCCATATTGGCTCCTACATATTCTACGAAGATCTTTATCGGTCATACCGCATAACAACATACGTTGTTCCCTTTGTCATCGGTATGTTACTTGCCCGAGATTCGATCATCGGTATCCAATACCTAGTTAAATCTCGTTACCGGCAAGTCTCTTTACTCGTTCTGTAATACATCATCCCGCAACTAACTCATTAGTTGCAATGCTTGCAAGGCTTATGTGATGTGTATTACCGAGAGGGCCCAGAGATACCTCTCCGACAATCGGAGTGACAAATCCTAATCTCGAAATACGCCAACCCAACATCGACCTTTGGAGACACCTGTACAGATCCTTTATAATCACCCAGTTACGTTCTGACGTTTGGTAGCACACAAAGTGTTCCTCTGGTAAACGGGAGTTGCATAATCTCATAGTCATAGGAACATGTATAAGTCATGAAGAAAGCAATAGCAACATACTAAACGATCGGGTGCTAAGCTAATGGAATGGGTCATGTCAATCAGATCATTCAACTAATGATGTGACCTCGTTAATCAAATAACAACACTTTGTTCATGGTTAGGAAACATAACCATCTTTGATTAACGAGCTAGTTAAGTAGAGGCATACTAATGACACTAAGTTTGTCTATGTATTCACACATGTATTATGTTTCCGGTTAATACAATTCTAGCATGAATAATAAACATTTATCATGATATAAGGAAATAAATAATAACTTTATTATTGCCACCAGGGCATATTTCCTTCAGAAGCGCCTACCATCAACAAGGAAATTTCTGTCGCACAGGCCGCGCTGGTCTTCACAGTGTTCGCACATAATGAAATCTTTTTCGTCATCAGATGACATTTCCTATGTTCATATAGGTGAAACATTAAACACCTATTACTATCTAACATTAATTAATATCTAGCCAAATATATATTCATCTAACATTTGACATTAATATATCTAACTATATTCATCTCTAACAATTAACATTACTATATATTTAACTTTTCTATCTAATTCATCTAACATTCGACATTAATCTAACATTTATATAAACTCAATATATATATAAAATTATATAAACAGAAAAACTCATTAACAAATAATATTTTAATTAGATCATCAAATCTCAGATACCTAAATTTTCTTACTAAAAATAAACTAGTTATATTAATTATTGAACTAGTTCAAAATCTCATATACCAAAATAAACTAGTTATATTAATTATTGAACTAGTTCAAATCTCATATACCTAAATAAACTAGTTCCACAATTTTCTTACTAAAAATAAACTAGTTATATTAATTATTGAACTAGTTCAAATCTCATATACCTAAATAAACTAGTTCGATAATTTTCTTACTAAAAATAAACTAGTTATATTAATTATTCAACTAGTTCAAATCTCTAGTTCGACAATTTTCTATCTAGCTAATTCATCTAACATTCGATATTAATCTAACATTCGATCATCTAATTAACTTTTCTAAAAAATAGAAAATAAGTAAAAAAATGTGTGTGTGTGTGTGTATGTGTGTGTATGTGTGTGTACGTATATATGTGTCTGTATATGTGTATGTGTGCGGCCCCGTACGCCGCCGCCCCGTACGTACGAGCGGGGGCGCCAGCGTACGGGGCGGGGGCGGCGGCGTACGTACGGGCGGGGGCGCCGGCATACGGGCCTGGTGCGACGACGACGGACGGCGGCGCGGCGGGTATACGCGAAAGCGAGAGACGTACGGGACCGCGGCGGGACGACGACGGACGGCGGGGCGCGGCGTTCGGGGCGGCGGCGCGAGACGGCGACGACGACGGGCGGCGGCGGGGACAGCGACGACGGGCGACGGGCGGCGAGGACGGGTCGAGCGGCGCGCGAGAGGTTGGAGACGAAAGAAGTGGGGAGATCTAACTGAATTTTCGTAAGTGTTGTATATATAGAAGAGGCCTTTAGTACCGGTTGGAGAGGCGGGAAGAGCAGGCCTTTAGTACCGGTTGGTGGCTCCAACCGGTACTAAAGGGTGGTCTTCAGTACCGGTTGGAGCCACCAACCGGTACTAAAGGCCTCGCGCTGCTACCCCAAAGTTTAGTCCCACCTCGCCGGGCGAAGGGCAGCCACACTGGTTTATAAACCCAGCCGCGGCTACCTCTTTGAACTCCTCTATATATCAGGCTTGTGGGTCTAAACTCTGCGCGCTGTCCTGTGAGTCTGCTGGGCCTTTAAGGCTTGTAATTGCACGCCTGTGGCCTAGCAGGCCCACAGGGCAGCGCCCCAATTTTTTTATACTCTTTTTCTTCTATTTATTTGTGAGTAGTTTTATTCATCTAGTTTGCCAAAATTCAACATTTTCAGAGTTCATTTTGCAGTGATTTTCAATTTCACGGTCATTTTGTGAACGATTGAAAAATAGCAAATATATTTTTTTTTTCTTTTCTGCTTTATTTTTTCTTCTATTTATTTCTGAGTAGTTTTTTCTTTTCTGCTATATTTATTTTCTTCTATTTATTTCTGAGTAGTTTTTTTATATAGTTTTTTTATATAGTTTTTTTCTTTTCAGCTATAGTTTTTTTCTTTTCTGCTATTTTTTCTTTTCTCCTATTTTTTCTTTTCTGCAAAACTTGATGGTCAAAGTCTGGAGTTATAACCAAAGTTTTAAAAAAAGAAATGCCGACGTGCAATTAGTTTTTGCCATAACAAAAGAAGTCCGGAGTTGTAATAAGTTATTAAAAATAAAAAAAAGGTGCAATGCTCGTTAATTTGCTTAAAGCCTTTCGGAATTGTGTAAACTGCACTGCGCGTAGCTCCGTGCAATCTACCATATTTCTGAAGGCTTGAAGCTAAGCAACATGAGCATTGAGCCTCTTCTTCATCGTCTCTGCACTCAGGGCTTATAAACCGCTCCTAGTCCCTCTCTCTTGGCGAGGTGGGACTAAAAAACAGCTTACTAAGAAACTGTAGTACTGGTCACCCTTTAGTACCGGTTGGAGCCACCAACCGGTACTAAAGGTGGTGCGCTGCCTGCACAAAATTTAGTGTCATTTAGCTCAAAACAAATCATTAAATGCATGAAAAATATCAAATGAAGGCAGAAATGGTTGAAAGTTGATGGCGTCGCTTTGAATGGTGCATACTGAATGCACAAAAAGTCTGGAGTTGTAATAAGTTTAAAAAAATGAAATGCCTTTGTAACAGATGAGTTTAATTTCGTCAGAAACCTGAATACTTTGAAAGAGATTGTCCAGTTTGTAAACGAAGTGCATCCAGTTTTTGCCGTAACCCTCTCTACTTTTTTGAACAATCTATGTGGGATGAAATGATGATACCATGCCAAGTTTCAACTTTTTCAGAGTTCATTTGTAGTCTTTTCAATTTCTCGGTCATTTAGTTCTCAAAATAAATCATTGGATGCATGAAAAATAGCAAATGAAGGCAGAAATGGTTGAAAGTTGATGGCGTCGCTATGAATGGTGCATACTGAATGCACAAAAAGTCTGGAGTTGTAATAAGTTTTAAAAAATGAAATGCCTTTGTAACATATGAGTTTAATTTCGTCAGAAACCTGAATACTTCGAAAGAGATTGTCCAGTTTGTAAACGAAGTGCATCCAGTTTTTGCCGTAACCCTCTCTACTTTTCTGAACAATCTATGTGGGTGAAATGATGATACCATGCCAAGTTTCAACTTTTTCAGAGTTCATTTGTAGTGCTTTTCAATTTCCAGGTCATTTAGTTCTCAAAACAAATCATTGAATGCATGAAAAATAGCAAATGAAGGCAGAAATGGTTGAAAGTTGATGGCGTCACTTTGAATGGTGCATACTAAACGCAAAAATTATAAGAGCATTTACATCATGTGATCTTATATTTCTTTACAGTCTAAATTGTCAATATGATCTTATAACATCAAAAATACTTTGATCATCAATGATCTTTGTGTGTACAATCTGAATTGTCAATATGAGTCATCAACGATTTATAAACCGATGAAGACTCATATTGCGGCCACAAATTCTACACATAGAGTTCAATGAAGACCAAGTGCTTGTGATAGTTTGAGAAATAACATATTTAAGGTGGTAAAAGGCTTGTTAGGGGAGCGAGGTGGGACTAAAAACAGCTTGCCATAACCTCATTAGTACCGGTTCGTGGTACGAATCGACACTAAATGGTGATGGTGGGGCCATAGCCTGACCGCAGGCTGACACAGCCTCTTTAGTACCGGTTCGTGGCATGAACCGGTACTAAAGGTTCGCCACGAACCGGTGCTATTGATCGCCGCCACGAACCGGTGCTATTGTACACATTAGTGCCGGCTGAAATTCAAACCGGCACTATTGTGCTTCACGTTTGACCCTTTTTCTACTAGTGTAACTGCACTGTTGAAAGATTTGAGTACAGAATTTGCCCTCAAGGATCTAGGAGATCTGCATTATTTTCTTGGTATAGAGGTAAAGCAACACAATGATGGTCTTCACCTCTCTCAAGAAAAATATGCAACAGACTTGGTAAAAAAGACTGGTTTACAAAGTTGTAAGTGTTGGAAATATGCCCTAGAGGCAATAATAAATTAATTATTATTATATTTCCTTGTTCATGATAATCCTTTATTATCCATGCTAGAATTGTATTGATAGGAAACTCAAATACATGTGTGGATACATAGACAACACCATGTCCCTAGTAAGCCTCTAGTTGACTAGCTCGTTGATCAATAGATGGTTACGGATTCCTAACCATGGACATTGGATGTTGTTGATAACGGGATCACATCATTAGGAGAATGATGTGATGGACAAGACCCAATCCTAAGCCTAGCACAAACATCATGTAGTTCGTATGCTAAAGCTTTTCTAATGTCAAGTATCATTTCCTTAGACCATGAGATTGTGCAACTCCCGGATACCGTAGGAGTGCTTTGGGTGTGCCAAACGTCACAACGTAACTGGGTGGCTATAAAGGTACACTACAGGTATCTCCGAAAGTGTCTGTTGGGTTGGCACGAATCGAGACTGGGATTTGTCACTCCGTGTAAACGGAGAGGTATCTTTGGGCCCACTCGGTAGGACATCATCATAATGTGCACAATGTGATCAAGGAGTTGATCACGGGATGATGTGTTACGGAACGAGTAAAGAGACTTGCCGGTAACGAGATTGAACAAGGTATCAGGATACCGATGATCGAATCTCGGGCAAGTATCGTACCGCTAGACAAAGGGAATTGTATACGGGATTGATTAAGTCCTTGACATCGTGGTTTATCCGATGAGATCATCGTGGAACATGTGGGAGCCAACATGGGTATCCAGATCCCGCTGTTGGTTATTGACCAGAGAGTCATCTCGGTCATGTCTGCATGTCTCCCGAACCCGTAGGGTCTACACACTTAAGGTTCGGTGACGCTAGGGTTATAGAGATATTAGTATGCAGTAACCCAAAAGTTGTTCGGAGTCCCGGATGAGATCCCGGAAGTCATGAGGAGTTCCGGAATGGTCCGGAGGTAAAGAATTATATATAGGAAGTGCTATTTTGGCCATCGGGACAAGTTTCGGGGTCACCGGTATTGTACCGGGACCACCGGAAGGGTCCCGGGGGTCCATCAGGTGGGGCCACCTGCCCCAGGGGGGCACATGGGCTGTAGGGGGTGCGCCTTGGCCTATATGGGCCAAGGGCACCAGCCCCAAGAGGCCCATGCGCCAAGAGTAGAGGAAAAGGGAGAGTCCTAAAGGGGGAAGGCACCTCCGAGGTGCCTTGGGGAGGATGGACTCCTCCCCCCCTTGGCCGCACCCTTCCTTGGAGGAAGGGGCAAGGCTGCACCCTCCCCCTCTCCCTTGGCCCTATATATAGTGGGGGGAAGGGAGGACAACCATACCTAAGCCCTGGCGCCTCCCTCTCCCTCCCATGACACATCTCCCTCCTCCCGCAGCGTTTGGCGAAGCCCTGTTGGAATCCCGCTACTTCCACCACCACGCCGTTGTGTTGTTGGATCTCCATCAACCTCTCCTCCCCCCTTGCTGGATCAAGAAGGAGGAGACGTCGCTGCTCCGTACGTGTGTTGAACGCGGAGGTGCCGTCCGTTCGGCGCTAGGATCATCGGTGATTTGGATCACGACGAGTACGACTCCATCAACCCCGTTCTCTTGAACGCTTCCGCGCGCGATCTACAATGGTATGTAGATCCACTCCTCCCTCGTTGCTAGATGACTCGATAGATAGATCTTGGTGACACGTAGGAAAATTTTGAATTTATGCTACGTTCCCCAACACTGGCATCATGAGCTAGGTCTATCCGTAGCTTCTATGCACGAGTAGAACACAAAGTAGTTGTGGGCGTTGATTTTGTCAATTTACTTGCCGTTACTAGTCTTATCTTGATTCGGCGGCATCGTGGGATGAAGCGGCCCGGACCAACCTTACATGTATGCTTACGTGAGACCGGTTCCACCGACTGACATGCACTAGTTGCATTAGGTGGCTGGTGGGTGTCTGTCTCTCCCACTTTAGTCGGATCAGATTCGATGAAAAGGGTCCTTATGAAGGGTAAATAGCAATTGGCATATCACGTTGTGGTTTTTGCGTAGGTAAGAAATGTTCTTGCTAGAAACCCATAGCAGCCACGTAAAACATGCAAACAACAATTAGAGGACGTCTAACTTGTTTTTGCAGGGTATGCTATGTGATGTGTTATGGCCAAAGGATGTGATGAATGATATATGTGATGTATGAGATTGATCATGTTCTTGTAATAGGAATCACGACTTGCATGTCGATGAGTATGACAACCGGCAGGAGCCATAGGAGTTGTCTTAATTTATTTATGACCTGCGTGTCAACATAAACGTCATGTAATTACTTTACTTTATTGCTAACCGTTAGCTGTAGTAGTAGAAGTAATAGATGACGAGACAACTTCAAGAAGACACGATGATGGAGATCATGATGATGGAGATCATGGTGTCATGCCGGTGACGTTGATGATCATGGAGCCCCGAAGATGGAGATCTAAAGGAGCAATATGATATTGGCCATATCATGTCACTATTTGATTGCATGTGATGTTTATCATGTTTATACATCTTATTTGCTTAGAACGACGGTAGTAAATAAGATGATCCCTCATTAAAATTTCAAGAAAGTGTTCCCCCTAACTGTGCACCGTTGCGACAGTTTGTTGTTTCGAAGCACCGCATGATGATCGGGTGTGATAGATTCTAACGTTCACATACAACGGGTGTAAGACAGATTTACACACGCGAAACACTTAGGTTGACTTGACGAGCCTAGCATGTGTACAGACATGGCCTCGGAACATAGAAGACCGAAAGGTCGAGCATGAGACGTATGGTAGATACGATCAACATGAAGATGTTCACCGATGTTGACTAGTCCGTCTCACGTGATGATCGGACACGGCCTAGTTGACTCGGATCATGTAATCACTTAGATGACTAGAGGGATGTCTATCTAAGTGGGAGTTCATAAGATGAACTTAATTATCCTGAACATAGTCAAAAGGTCTTCGCAAATTATGTCGTAGCTCGCGCTTCAGTTCTACTGTTTAGTTATGTTCCTAGAGAAAATTTAGTTGAAAGTTGATAGTAGCAATTATGCGGACTAGGTCCGTAAACTGAGGATTGTCCTCATTGCTTCATAGAAGGCTTATGTCCTTAATGCACCGCTCAGTGTGCTGAACCTCGAACGTTGTCTGTGGATGTTGCGAACATCTGACATACACATTTTGATAACTACGTGATAGTTCAGTTAAACGGTTTAGAGTTGAGGCACCAAAGACGTTTTGAAACGTCGCGAAACATATGAGATGTTTCGAGGGCTGAAATTGGGATTTCAGGCTCGTGCCCAAGTCAAGAGGTATAAGACCTCCGACGATTTTCTTAGCCTGCAAAGTAAGGGAGAAAAGCTCAATTGTTGAGCTTGTGCTCAGATTGTCTGAGTACAACAATCATTTGAATCGAGTGGGAGTTGATCTTCTAGATGAGATAGTGATGTTTCTCCGAACTCATTACCACCAAGCTGCTAGAGCTTCGTGATGAACTATAATATATCAGGGACATATATGATGATCCTTGAGATATTCGCGATGTTTGACACCACGAAAGTAGAAATCAAGAAGGAGCATCAATTGTTGATGGTTGGTGAAACCACTAGTTTCAAGAAGGGCAAGGGAACAAAGGGATACTTCATGAAACGGCAATTCAGCTGCTGCTCTAGTGAAGAAACCCAAGGTTGAACCCAAACTCGAGACTAAGTGCTTCTGTAATAAGGGGAACAACCACTGGAGCAGAATTACCCTAGATACTTGGTAGATGAGAAGGCTGGCAAGGTCGATAGAAGTATATTGGATATACATTGTGTTGATGTGTACTTTACTAGTACTCCTAGTAGCACCAGGGTATTAGATACCGGTTCGGTTGCTAAGTGTTAGTAACTCGAAATAAAAGCTATGGAATAAACGGAGACTAGCTAAAGGTGAGCTGACGATATGTGTTGGAAGTATTTCCAATGTTGATATGATCAAGCATCGCACGCTCCCTCTACCATCGAGATTGGTGTTTGCGTTGAGCATAGACATGATTGGATTATGTCTATCGCAATACGGTTATTCATTTAAAGAGAATAATGGTTACTCTGTTTATTTGAATAATACCTTCAATGGTCTTGCACCTAAAATGAATGGTTCATTGAATCTCGATCGTAGTGATACACATGTTCATGCCAAAAAGATAGTAATGATAGTACCACCTACTTGTGGCACTGCCACGTAAGTCATATCGGTATAAAACGCATGAAGAAGCTCCATGTTGATGGATCTTTGGGCTCACTCGTTTTTGAAAAGTTTGAGGCATGTGAACCATGTCTATTGGTGTATATGCATGAAGAAACTCCATGCAAATGGACCGTTTGGACTCACTTGATTTTGAATCACTTGAGACATGCAAATCATACCACATGGGCAAGATGACTGAAAGCCTCGTTTTTAGTAAAATGGAACTAGAAAGCAACTTGTTGGAAGTAATACATTTTGATGTGTGCAGTCCAATGAGTGCTGAGGCGTGTAGTGGATATCGTTATGGTTTTACTTCACAGATGACTTGAGTAGATGTTGAGTATATTTACTTGATGAATCACGAGTCTGAATTATTGAAAGGTTCAAGTAATTTCAAGGTGAAGTTGAAAGATCATCGTGACAAGAGGATAAAAGATCTATGATATGATCATAGAGATGAATATCTGAATTACGAGTTTGGCACAGAATTAAGACATTGTGGAAATTGTTTCACAACTAATACAGCCTGGAACACCATAGTGTGATGGTGTGTCCGAACATCATAATTGCACCCTATTGGATATGATGCATACCATGATGTTCTTATCGAATTACCACGATAGTTTATGGGTTAGGCATTAGAGACAACCACATTCACTTTAAATAGGGCACCACGTAATTCTGATGAGATGACACCGTATGAACTGTGGTTTAGAGAAACCTAAGCTATCATTTTTTAGAAGTTTGGGGCTACGACGCTTATGTGAAAAAGTTTCAGGATGATAAGCTCGAACCCAAAGCGGATAAATGCATCTTCATAGGACACCCAAAACAGTTGGGTACACCTCCTGTCTCAGATCCGAAAGCAATAAAGGATTGTTTCTAGAATCGGGTCCTTTCTCGAGGAAAAGTTTCTCTCGAAAGAATTGAGTGGGAGGATGGTGGAGACTTGATGAGGTTATTGAACCGTCTCTTCAACTAGTGTGTGGCAGGGCACAGGAAGTTGTTCTCGTGGCACCTACAACAATTGAAGTGTAAGCTTATGATAGTGATCATGAAACTTCAGATCAAGTCACTGCCAAACCTCGTGGGATGACAAGGATGCGTACTACTTCAGAGTGGTACGTAATCCTGTCTTCGAAGTCGTGTTGCTAGACAACAATGAACCTACGAGCTATGGAGAAGCGATGGTGGGCCCGGATTCCGATAAATGGCTCGAGGCCATAAAATCCGAGAGAGGATCCATGTATGAAAACAAAGTGTAGACTTTGGCGGAACAGCTCGATGGTCGTAAGGCTGTTGAGTGCAGATGGATTTTAAAAGAAAGACGGACAATGATGGTAAGTATCACCATTAAGAAAGCTCGACTTGTCGTTAAGATGTTTTCCGACAAGTTCAAGGATTTGACTACGATGAGACTTTCTCACTCGTAGCGATGCTAAGAGTCTGTTGGAATTATATTAGCGATTACTGCATTATTTATGAAATCTTGCAGATAGGATGTCAAAAACCATTGTTTCCTCGACGATTTTCTTGAGGAAAGGTTGTATGTGATACAACCGGATGGTTTTGTCAATCCTGAAAGATGCTAATAAGTATGCAAAGCCCCAGCAATCCTTCTGAGGACTGGAGTAAGCATCTCGGAGTTGGAATGTATGCTTTGATAAGATGATCAAAGATTTTGGGTGTATACAAAGTTTATGAGAAACTTGTATTTCCAAAGAAGTGAGTGGGAGAACTATAGAATTTCTGATGGGTATATGTTGTTGACATATTGTTGATCAGAATGACGTAGAATTTCTGGAAAGCATATGGGGTTATTTGGAAAGTGTTTTTCAATGGAATGCCTGGATTAAAGCTACTTGAACATTGAGCATCAAGATCTATAAGGATAGATCAAAACGTTTAATGGTACTTTCAAATGAGCACATACCTTGACATGATCTTGAAGGTGTTCAAGATGGATCAGTCAAAGAAGGAGTTCTTGCTTGAGTTGTAAGGTATGAAGTTAAGACTTAAAGCTCGACCACGACAGAAGAAAGAGGAAGGACGAAGGTCGTCCCCTATGATTTTGTCATAGGCTCTATACGGTATGCCATGCTGAGTACCGCACCTGATGTGTGCCTTGCCACATATCTGGCAAGAGGGAACAAAGGTAATCTAGGAGTAGATCACCAGATAGCGGTCTAAATTATCCTTAGAGGAATAAGGAATTTTCTCGATTATGGAGGTGGTAAAAGAGTTCGTCGTAAAGGGTTACGTCGATGCAAGCTTAACACCTATCCGGATAGCTCTGAGTAGATATACCGGATACGTATAATGGAGCAACAATTTAGAATAGCTCCATGTAGAACAGTTATTTGAAATGGCTCCAAATATAGCGTAGTAGCTGCATCTACAAGATGACATAGAGATTTGCAAAGCACACACGGATCTGAAAGAGTCAGACCCGTTGACTATAACATCTCTCACAAGCATAACATGTTCAAACCCAGAACTCATCGAGTGTTAATCACATGGTAATGTGAACTAGATTATTGACTCTAGTAAACTCTTTGGGTGTTAGTCACATGGGGATGTGACCTTGAGTGTTAATCACATATCGATGTGAACTAGATTATTGACTCTAGTGCAAGTGGGAGACTGTTGGAAATATGCCCTAGAGGCAATAATAAATTAATTATTATTATATTTCCTTGTTCATGATAATCATTTATTATCCATGCTAGAATTGTATTGATAGGAAACTCAGATACATGTGTGGATACATAGACAACACCATGTCCCTAGTAAGCCTCTAGTTGACTAGCTCGTTGATCAATAGATGGTTACGGTTTCCTAACCATGGACATTGGATGTCGTTGATAACGGGATCACATCATTAGGAGAATGATGTGATGGACAAGACCCAATCCTAAGCCTAGCACAAAGATCATGTAGTTCGTATGCTAAAGCTTTTCCAATGTCAAGTATCATTTCCTTAGACCATGAGATTGTGCAACTCCCGGATACCGTAGGAGTGCTTTGGGTGTGCCAAACGTCACAACGTAACTGGGTGGCTATAAAGGTACACTACATGTATCTCCGAAAGTGTCTGTTGGGTTGGCACGAATCGAGACTGGGATTTGTCACTCCATGTAAACGGAGAGGTATCTCTGGGCCCACTCGGTAGGACATCATCATAATGTGCACACTGTGATCAAGGAGTTGATCACGGGATGATGTGTTACGGAACGAGTAAAGAGACTTGTCGGTAACGAGATTGAACAAGGTATCGGGATACCGATGATCGAATCTCGGGCAAGTATCGTACCGCTAGACAAAGGGAATTGTATACGGGATTGATTAAGTCCTTGACATCATGGTTCATCCGATGAGATCATCATGGAACATGTGGGAGCCAACATGGGTATCCAGATCCGCTGTTGGTTATTGACCGGAGAGTCATCTCGGTCATGTCTGCATGTCTCCCGAACCCGTAGGGTCTACACACTTAAGGTTCGGTGACGCTAGGGTTATAGAGATATTAGTATGCGGTAACCCGAAAGTTGTTCGGAGTCCCGGATGAGATCCCGGACGTCACGAGGAGTTCCGGAATGGTCCGGAGGTAAAGAATTATATATATGAAGTGCTATTTCGGCCATCGGGACAAGTTTCGGGGTCACCGGTATTGTACCGGGTCCACCGGAAGGGTCCCGGGGGTCCACAAGGTGGGGCCACCTGCCCCGGGGGGCCACATGGGCTGTAGGGGGTGCGCCTTGGCCTATATGGGCCAAGGGCACCAGCCCCAAGAGGCCCATGCGCCAAGAGTAGAGGAAAAGGGAGAGTCCTAAAGGGGGAAGGCACCTCCGAGGTGCCTTGGGGAGGATGGACTCCTCCCCCCCTTGGCCGCACCCTTCCTTGGAGGAAGGGGCAAGGCTGCGCCCTCCCCCTCTCCCTTGGCCCTATATATAGTGGGGGGAAGGGAGGACAACCATACCTAAGCCCTGGCGCCTCCCTCTCCCTCCCATGACACATCTCCCTCCTCTCGCAGCGCTTGGCGAAGCCCTGTTGGAATCCCGCTACTTTCACCACCACGCCGTCGTGTTGTTGGATCTCCATCAACCTCTCCTCCCCCCTTGCTGGATCAAGAAGGAGGAGACGTCACTGCTCCGTACGTATGTTGAACGCGGAGGTGCCGTCCGTTCGGCGCTAGGATCATCGGTGATTTGGATCACGACGAGTACGACTCCATCAACCCCGTTCTCTTGAACGCTTCCGCGCGCGATCTACAAGGGTATGTAGATCCACTCCTCCCTCGTTGCTAGATGACTCCATAGATACATCTTGGTGACACGTAGGAAAATTTTGAATTTATGCTACGTTCCCCAACAGTAAGCCTGCGCCCACTCCTTTATCCAGCACAAAAAAATTATCTCTTGTTGAAGGAGAGCCCTTGAGTTCAGAAAATGGTACAAAGTACAGAAGTTTGGTAGGTGCACTTCAATATCTAACACAGACTAGACCAGACATTTCCTTTGCTGTTAACAAAGTGTGTCAGTTTCTTCATGCACCTACCATTGTTCATATGACTGCTGCAAAGCGTATAGTAAGATATGTGAAAAATACGCTGAATGTTGGCCTAAATTTCAGCAAGTCATCTTCTACACTTAGTGCCTTCTCTGACTCTGACTGGGCTGGTTGTCTAGATGACAGACGATCAACAGGTGGCTTTGCAGTTTTCTTTGGACCAAATTTGATATCTTGGAGTGCCAGGAAGCAAGCCACGGTTTCAAGATCTAGTACAGAGGCAGAATACAAAGCATTGACAAATGCAACAGCGGAGATCATATGGATGTTGTCAATTTTAAAGGAAGTAGGTATGAAAAGCACTAGAGCTCCTTGTTTATGGTGTGATAATTTAGGTGCTACCTACTTATCAGCAAATCCAGTCTTTCATGCTAGAACTAAACACATTGAGATAGATTTTCACTTTGTTCGAGAAAGAGTTGCAAATAAACTTTTGGATATTTGGTTTATTCACTCTCAAGACCAAGTTGCGGATGGTTTCACTAAAGCTCTATCCACAAGAAGCTTTGAAGACTTCAAGCATAATCTCAACTTGATGAAGTTGTGATTAAGGGAGGGTGTCAAGCATGAGATATTGCGTGTACGTCAAGGAGTTGCGCCGGTACAAGATCATCCCGTGGAGTAGTTAGTTAGCTAGAATACTATGTAATCTTTATCTTTCTTATCTCTAGTATTCTTTCTCTCCAAGAGATGTATCCCAACAACCTGTACGCGTATCCGGGCTCGCAACCCAGCTATTTAACACGCAACACGTCTGGCCAGGAAAGCCAAGACGTTTACCGCAAGTCGCACAGAGGCCAGCTTTCTACCAAGTGATTGGTATAAGTCTTTTTAGAGATTCCATTGCGGACCACGTATGGAGCAAAACGAGTGAATTTATACTCTAAAATCCGTCTATATACATCCGTATTGAAATCTCTAAAAGGACTTATATTTTGAAACGGAGGGAGTAGTTGTAGCTGTTTGTCTACCAAAATCAACAAGATGCCTGTCAATCCGAGGACACGGGTGAATTGAATTTGCACGATCTAGTGGTGGTTGTCTACAGCATTGCATTTTTATTTAATTTTCTTACAAAATATATAGAAACTTCATGGAGAGCCGGTCTGTTTAGAGTTTTGACCACGGTGATCTGGTGCGATACCGCCATCAATGTACCGCACGTGCACCACGTCTTATATGGGAAACCTAACCAAGATGCTCGCTGCTCCAATGACCGTAAACTCATCTGCCGACCTTACGCGACGTCTCCTACATACACTTTGTATATGCCTCTGTTTCCTCTCAGCCTCGCTCCCAGCCATTCACTCCCCTCGAGGAGTTTCTCCCTAACCATGCATGTGCACTTCTGACAAAATTCGGATTCAGAGACAGGGGCAGGCAGATACGATACTTGCTGGTCTTGTTATGTACTCCTAACTGAAAAGCAAGGAAGCAGCAGCAGCAGTGGTGGTGAGATTCAGTCATTCAGTGGAGGGATCAGTTCGGCCTCGACAGAGACAGAGAGGGAGAGAGATGAAGCAACGATTCAGCTGCTCCTTGCACATCCACCACGCCCTGCTGCTGCTGCTACTGCCGGGCTGCTCAGCATCGGCGGCCTCCTCGCCGGAGCCAACAACGGTACATCCACCCCACCACTGAATCTCTCTGTATTTTTTTTTCTCGTCAATGGAGGGCTTATCCGATCTCAAAGGCGCATCAAGTGATACAAGCTCACCGCCGGCCCTGTCTACAGCATCTGTCTTGTCGTAATTAAAGTAGCCTCGCTCACTCGTCTTTCTTCTTCTACCTGGTTCTGTTTGAATGTTCAGCAGCTGACCCCTGACGCTTCTAACTTTTTCAGCAGTACTCCACAAGTCTATGGGCCAGAGAAACGGCGGCCGCGTTGCGCCGCCGGCGCCCAACGCAAGCGGGGACCCTCACACCTAGCTAGGACCTGCACGATCCACAAGCAAGGGGCCAATTAATCAAGCTAGAATGATGTAGCTGAACACTGTCACACTGTTAGTTTCAGCTCCTGAATTTTTCTTTTGGCTGGGAATTTAGACTCTTGATTTGATATTTCAGAATTGGTGTCCCACTTTCTTCGTTTCGCGTGAAGTTGTTGTGGCATAGATGTTACCATGGTAACGACGAACCAAGCGGGGCCCCATGAAACGTCATTTATGGAAAATGTGAAAGCATTTTGGAGCATCGATTTTGATTTTTTTTGGCCACATTTTCAACGAATTTCATCTGGTGATGAAAAATTTCAGGCTACCAAAACATTTGTCAATGTATCACAAAAAAGAAAGTTCAGAACAGCCGCATGCGGGAAAAGTTTCAATATATTATACTACCTATGTTTCCTATGTACCTAAATAGTTCATCCCGACTACCTCTAGGGGCGCTATAGTGGCTGGTCCCATATGTAAGTCACTACAAGAATGCTGATGTGGCAGGTTTGATGAAGTGGATAGGCTGAATGTCAAGAGAAATAGAATAGTGGGGATGAACTATTTAGGTATTATAGATATGCACACATCGACATCATTAAAGGCCCATGAGACTTGTTTTTCATTATTAGTTAATCCTGAATAATTCTATTTCTTTCAACATGCACACATAAGGCATGCACCCATGTCGCCTCATCAAAGGCCCACCCAATGTGCATGACACAGAATTTCATTATATTATACTACCTATCTTCAATAAATATTTTTTGACTATACAATAAGCCAATGCAATATGTAATATGTATTTTTAGTTTTTTTCATATATTATTAATCCAAATGTTTCAAACAACCAAATCTTATTGAAATATATTGCAACATATTTCCGCCGCAACTAGCGGGATATCATCTAGGTCGGAAAAAATATTTGTGTACCATTTCTAAAGAAATGTTTGCAACTTAAAAAAATCAATTTTAGAAACAATTGTATGCAATGTAAAAATATATTTGTGTAATGTAAAAGTAATTCGTACAATTAAATAAATGTACATGACATTTAGTAAATATTCCGACAATTCAAAAGAATGTGCATGCCATTTAAAAACATGTTTATACAATGTAAAAAATTGTTTCTATGGGTTCACAAAATCTTAAGTTCCTTTAAAATATGTACAAAGTGTAATTGATTTTTTTTACCGTTTCCTTTAAAAATTCCAAAGTGTATCAATTTTTTATGTGTGCATTTTGAGTACTTTGCGTACTCAAAAAAAGTAGACATGTGTTTAAAAAATTAAAACGATAAATGCCGAACAAGTAAAAAGGAAAGCAAGAGAAAACAGAAGAAAACAAAGAAAACCAAAAAGGAATCAAATAAACCAACATCGCTAAGAAAGAAAGAAAACCAAGAAAAAATTATGGGAAACCAAAGTAAAATGAAGAAGAAAAAGAAAACAAAGAAAACCAGTCAAAAACAGAAGAAAAAAGAACCCCTACGGCGAGTGCTGCCGTGCAGCCAGCAAAACGAACAGAAATAGCCGGAAAAAAATACACCCGCTAAAATTGGTTGGCCGCTAGTGTCCCCCGTAGGTGATTTCTATTACGAATCAGTACGGGCGATATATAAAAAATTACAACATTTGTATGAACATTTTATGAAAAACACAAATCAAAACAAATTTGAAAACATTTTTGGAACTGTTAACATTTCTAAAAATGCATTTAGAAAAACATGAACATTTTTTAACATTATGTGAAATGTTGGGAAACATTCTTTAAATTTCAAATAGTTTATGAAAGTTAGACAGATGTACCTGAATAATGTGCACTGTCACACTGAGCTAGGTTCAGTACAGTTTTGGCTTCTGTTTTTTTTGCCGGGAATTTAGGCTTCTGATTTGATATTTCAGAATTGGTTTCCCATTTTCTTTTTTTTGGCGTAAAGTTTTTTGTGGTATGGCTTCCTTTAGGTGAATTTTTGTGGTCGCCTAGCTGCTTCGCAAAATCGAATAAAGCAACTGTAAAAACCTTTTTATAACTTTTGTACATGACATCGGAGTTCATGCTTTGGGCATTTTTTTCTTCTTCTTTGAAGCAATGCTCTGGGCATCTTTTTTTCGGCAAAACTTGCTCCTCTTTATTGAGTAACGTTGCTACGGCTACAATTTACATCTGGGGGATGGATAAGCCAACGTCCCTCTAAGGCCTTGTACAATGTGAGGTGCTTAGAGGAGGTGCTTAGAAAAATAAATCAGGCTTTCCTTAAGCACCGGTGCTTATTTGTACAAGATAGACGCTTAACTAAGCGTCTTTTCTGTACAAATAGGCACCGGTGCTTAAAAAAAACTCGGTTTATTTTTCTAAGCACCTCTCCCCTCCCATTGTACAAGGCCTAACAGGCCTAGACAGAATTGCCTCTGCTCACACCGGGGCCTCCGTCGCTTGGTGGGTCAACAGTGTGCAGCCATTTTGCATCCACTCTTGGGCATCCATCTGGACCGCCACGCGACGGCCGGAAATGCAACCTGTCCTGTTTTCACAACCGAACCACTGGTCAACCAGGAGGTGGGCTGGTCCATTAGCACTAGGCAGAGAAGATTTTGGTTCCGGTTTTGAGAACCTTCAAGGAGGTTTCTGATCGGTTTCTCATTTTTCTTTGCAGGCATATTTTAGGTTTTCATATATGCTTATTTTAATTCTTCAGAAAATAAATAAGTGTATTAAATTTTAGAAAAACTAAGTAGAAGTGTTTGCATTTCCAAAATTATTTGAAAATTTCAGAAATTGTTTGTGTTTTCCAAACATATACCATATTTTTGAAAACTATTCGTCTTCTCAAAAACTAGTCACGTTTTAAAAAACATGTTCTGATTTTTTCAAATATATGTTTTCCAAAACTATTTATGTTTTAAATAGTTGTTCACAAAAAAATGTTTAAAATTAAAAAAATCAAATATGTCAAAATTTTCACGTTTTCAAAACAGTATTCATAAATTTTAGAAAATGTTCAACGTTTTGAAAGTATTCCACGTTTACTAAAAAGATGCGTTTTTTCCCACAAAAGTTCTTGTTTTAGAATAAGGTTTGGTTTTTACAAAATTGTTTATATTTTTGGAAAATCATTTATAACTGTTGAGAAATTTATATATTAATGTGCATCCCTTCTATTACAAATCTAAAGTAAGTGTATTTTTCTTGTCATGCATGAAAACTGAAACTCCACTCTGCCTATCAATAATTAGGACGATTTGCAATGATGGTGATGAAAACATTGAAAAGAAACTAACAAACGATCTACTGCTGGCACAACCGAGCGACCGGTCGACCAAGAGATGGGCCGGTCCATTGGCGCTAGGCCGACGGGATTTTGGTTCCGGTTTTGGGAACATTGTCGAAGTCCTGACCGTTTTTCTCATTTTTCTTTGCAGGTTTATTTCAGGTCTTTTTATTTTAATTATTTCAAAAATATTATTTAAACTTTCCTCAAAAAGGTTCGCATTTTTAAAATTTGTTCGAACATTTCATGAAATGTTTGTGTTTAAAAAAATATTCAACTATACTGGTCATATTTTCAAAATTATTTGGGTTTAGAAAATTATTCAAAGATTTTAATACATGTTTGCAAATTTTAGAAAACCTTCATGCATTGAAAAGTTTTCCGTTAGTTCTAAAAAATTGCATTTTGGAAAACTATTCACGTTTTCAAAAAAATGTGTACACATTTCATACAATGTTCAAAATTATGGAAGAAAATTACATTTGTAAAAATGTTTAGTTTTTTCGAAAAAGTTCATGTTTAAAACTATGTCCGCGTTTAAAAAAATTGTTTAGAATTTTAGGATCTTTTTTTATCTCAATCTCGTGTGAAGACAATGCATGTGTGTGAATGATTTTGTCAAGGCCATCTCTTATGGCGGATAGATATTGCTTTTCTGTTTTGATATTCTGATGGTGAGTTTTGCCCATCAATTCAAGAATCGTCGCATCACGCGAGCCTTGAAATTCCATCTCTGATAGGCGTTCAACCAATAGCAGGCCTATGTCATACATTCTTGACAAGGTTTGCAGATCCATCATGTTGTAATAATCCAAATTCGAATTTGAAAGGATGGTGTACATGTGAGCAATCTGTAGGATTTGTATCCAGAATGATAGGGACATCCTCTGACTTTTCTGGCGCAGAACTTATATTTCATCGGTGAAATTAATTAGCATCCTCCGTCACTATTCTCTAGGACAGATTTAGTTGCAATGTTATTTTCTCATTTTTAATTTGGCACTTTCCGTCCGAATTATCTAGGTCGTACAGGATTGTAATTGCCATTGTCATACTCTACTTGTCAGACTACCCATAGCGGGGTTAGACTAGTAACATGCATATGTTACTAGTCTATATTACTATTTCTATAGTGGAGAGTAACATATGTGTGATGCCATACAACATTTCATTTATTAGATATAGACTCATTTTGTCTTGGTATGTGTGATGTTACCCATAGCATGAGTAACTAGTTATGGTACTCAATTCATCTCTCTCCTCATTAAATTGTTGTCACGTAAGCAAATTTGTTAAGTTGAACCCTATGTTACTGCTGAAATTACTCCCACCATGGACATTCTCACTCACTATCGCGATTCTCTAGAAGAAATTCAGTTGTACTGGCCTTCTCCGATTTTAATTGCATGTCAGGAACACTCTGGAAGTTAACACTCCAGAAGCCAGCAGCATGCCACGGGAGTTAACACTACTAGTTGTTGGTTAACCATCCTTTTTGGTACGGCTAGCTAGGACTAAATAGGAACCATGTACCCTCTTCCCTATTGATATGACGATATCCATTTATTAGTCTCAACTGGTGGTTGGGGAATCTACTTTTAGGAATCCGAATGGTTTCTTTCAGAATTTAGTTAGTTATATAACTATGACTGAAACAATAGACTCGTTCTTCCTATTCCCGAGCTGATATGGCAATCGAAACTGCTCTACGTACGATTCTTTTTTATCGGACGCTGGTACGACCAGACAACAGATGCTATGGCCCAGAAACTGGTAATCTATGATTTGTCTCTAATCGTACCGAGTGTTGGACGGAAATTCATCGTACGTATAGCAAGGTTCTATGACAATATTGCTTGTGCTTTTGTCGATATGGGAAAAATATTTGTTTCATAACTATTGCTTGTGCTTGATTGCAATTGTCCATGCTAAAAATTATAGGAACATTTTTTTGTTGAATAGTTAAAATAGTAAAGCTTTCAGAGGTTCCAAAAGTATTGGAGGAAAGGACCTAGCTGGACCAAGAGGAGTCGATTACTGCATGGACTATGGCGGACATCACAATGTTGAGCCAGAATAGTAGTTGAGCATAATATATACTGGTCGAGTAGAAGCACCATTTTACAGTTTAGGTCACGTTGGTTATATATTGCAATTTTGGAAATAAAGTAAGCAAACAATTGGAACTGATGAGTTGCCCTTCAGTTCCTAAACTATAGCTGGTCCGCTGCTGCCTTGTTCCATTTAACCTCTGAAACCCATCTCCTTCCTGCCCTATAAATACATAGCCAGATAGGTAGTCCCGCATCACCTTTTCAAAGTCTTTGACCAAGTGACATAGTCTTCTGGAGTCGGGGAAAAAGTCGAGTACCATGATCGCTGAAATGGATGTGGACAGCGTTGCAGGATACTTCAGAAGCAAGAGCATCCTCATCACCGGTTCAACAGGCTTCCTAGGAAAAGGTATGTGTTCATGCATGTCACCCACTACCTTTCAGGTCAGGATGTGCCGTGCATGTGTGGTGATCATCTGGAGGCTTATATGTTGGTGTTTCATGCATGATTTATGTTTAGTGCTTGTGGAGAAGATACTGAGGGTTCAGCCAGATGTGAAGAAGCTCTTCCTCTTAATTCGGGCCCCAGATGTTGAATCTGCGAAGCTTCGTATTCAAACTGAGGTGAAATATATTCGTTTTCAGCCGTTCTCCTATAGAATTGTACATTTGTTGTGTCTAATACTTAAACAATGTCGATTAAATTTTATGGAAGTACGCTTGTCCAGCCAATAGGCCATCTTGGGCCTTGTTCGGATTTAGTATAATTTTAGTTTGCTCCCCACCAGTATATTGTTCTAACTTGAGATAAATACATGTAACACACAAAATATTACATTGAATCCAAGCAGGGCCTTGGTTTGCACACTCAACTCCCAACCCCCAATCTTAGGGTACACATATACTGACTTCTCTTTCGGATGGCGCTCACCAATTTCGATTCTAATATTTAGTACCAATAGGTACTGGATTTTCCTCTGAATATGCCTTAAAAGCAAACAAAATAATGGAATGTGCACATCTAGCTATTATCTAATTCTGCATATTCCTATCTGCTTTCCAACAAGGAATGTTTGTACCAGCCGTTGGTCAAGGAGGAAGCTCCAACCTTCATGCCATGCTGCAACCTAAACACTGGGGCAAGCAGCATGTACATGATGCATCGGCATGCATAAAAAGAAAAGTGTGATTATATTGCAATTAATTCAAGCGTGTGTTTACTATCCTTTCCTGCATGTCAAGATCACGCTGGCTAAAGATGCATGTAATGTGCTCTTGCTGGCTAAAGCCAAATATGTTGTTTAATGCTAAGGAAAATACCTAAAGTTTGAAAACTGTGAAAACTACTTGTTTGGTCTATCCATAAGATTAATTCTAAAACTGAAATGTACCATTAAAAATTAAACATAATGAACCGGGTCATTTCCATGATGTCAACATGTATGGGCTTGCGAGTAGAGGGGAAAAGGCCGATATGAATATGACAGAGACAAGTAGAGCATGCTTCAATTAAGCTACTATGAAATCGGTGATAAACTGAAAATTTAAAATAGATGTCTTTTAAGAATGTGAGTAGTCCAATTTTTTTTGGAGGGATAGAGGATTTTGATTCTAGAAAGTGGGGCTTTTCCATTCAAAACCTTTCAGGTACTCGGTGCAACCGTCGGTTTAAAGAAAATCAACTTATTAGTTCTTAAGACCGTGCCAAGAGATTAACTTTATATTTCCTTTTTAAACTAGTCGACGGGGTTTAGCCAAGGTTTTACACGACATAGGGTTGCCCATATAGTCATTGTTCCACTCGTAGCTGATAAGTGGGATCTACCCTTCGTAGAATTCTCATTGGCCATTGAAGTAGTGGTCCTCCCTTATGCACAGTTCTCAAAAATTAAAAGTTAAGGGCATGTCCTTTCGGGTATTAAAAGATTAAAAGCGTGCCAAGATTCTTTTTTTAAATGAGAACAACTATTTAGGTATATAGCATTTCCCAATGAACTTTTGGTATTTTTAGGTCACAGGGAGGGAGATCTTTCGTGTGTTGAAAGAAAATCATGGTGCAGGGTTCGATAATTTCATTGAAGAAAAGATTTGTCCTTCGGTCGGAAATATCATGAAAGAGAACTTTGGATTAGACAATTCCCAATTGAAAGAATTCTCCAAGGATATAGACATCATCATCAACGGGGCAGCGACTACAAATTTCTTTGAAAGGTATGATGTGTTTATTGCTTGCAGAGTTTTTACATACTCCCTCCAGTTCTCAAATGAGTGAAGTTTTAGATATTCCTTGAGTCAAAATAAAGTTTTGACGAGGGATATCATCTTAATTATTTTATTTGTCAATTATATATATTATATGTATATATTATGTCAAAATGTATTTCTTGAATATTTTATTTTTTGCGCACTATATACATACAATGATATCTACTATTAAAGAGGAATGTGTACATCATCGTCGTTTGCATGCAGCCATTAATCCGAAAACAATTTGGAAACTGAGTGCCGAATCAATTAGAAAGTCAAGCCATTAATGCAATTAGTTAGCCAGCCAGTTAATTATCTGCACAATTCATTAGGTCCATATAAATAGAGACCTTTTTTCGCACGGAATCAATTTGGAAACCAAGTTATTAATGCAAATAATTAATTATGTAGTTAGTTAACTAGATCTCCAGATAATTAGAAGTAGGGAATATTTTCCAACTTTAGTTTTCCTAATAGTCTGCCCGGTCCACTTTCTAGCTATTGTTTCCAAAACTTCATATAATCTAGCACGCCACATGTCACCACTTTTCAAATATTGTTTCATCCTGGCCTCGCATGCCACCACTTTTCAAGAGCACATGTTTTTAGATTTACACCTTGTTGATTGTGTCAATGTCCAAAAAAGACTTGCTTGTGAACTAAAAGTTGTGATATTATAAGAAACATGTGCTTGAAATAATTGATCAAAATGTGATGCTATTTTTCAGATATGATGTGGCTTTCGACACAAATGTCTTGGGAGCGAAGCACGTCTGCGCATTTGCGAAGAAGTGTCCGAAGCTCAAGATGTTGCTTCATGTTTCAACTGGTGCAAACTCATAAGACTATTATGATCTATAAATTTGTGGTTGGTGGTGTGTCATACATGCTGAAAAATTGAGCTCATTAAGTGATATATTACTTGAACAGCCTATGTAGCTGGTGAAAAAGAGGGGCTAATATCGGAGAAGCCATTCTTGATGGGTGAGACCCTAAGGGTGGGCACATATCTGGACATCGAATCCGAGCTAAATCTTATCAACAAGACCAAGAGAGAACTAATAGCCAACCGCTCAACTGACAAGGTTGTGAGAAAAGCCATGAAGGAGCTTGGCCTCAAGAGGTTAGACACGACTAGAAACATACTTATGCATTTGTACTCTTTTCTACCTCTTGGTATGGTTGTAAACTTGATACATTTGTTACATGTGGACAACTAAATGAAGAGCACGACACTTTGGATGGGCAAACACCTATGTCTTCACCAAGGCAATGGGGGAGATGCTGCTAGAACACCTGCACGAGGGTTGTCCGATGGTCATCATCCGCCCAAGCATCATAACTAGTACTCTCAAGGATCCCTTCCCTGGATGGATGGAAGGAATAAGGTCACAGAAACTCAACATTTGTTTACTATTAACAAAAGTGTACAACCATATGTAATGCTGCACTTTTATCTTTCATAGGACAATCGATACAGTGATTGCCGGATATGCCAAGCAGACCATGTCATTCTTCCTAGCTGACCTGGATTTGATAATGGACGTGGTTAGTAATCTGTTCACAAATTACCAACCAAAATTTGGAACGGAACTTGATTAAGGTACCAAGTGATTAACCAGCCATGAGGTGTGGTCCTGATGGGGGTGGTTTGGACAGATTCCAGGGGACATGGTGGTGAGCGCTATGATGGTTGCCATGGTAGCACACTCGAAGGATCAGCAAGCACATATCATCTACCATGTAACATCATCACATCACAACCCCGCAACCTACGCCATCCTCACAGATTCGGGTCACCGCTACTTCTTCGACAACCCACCATGCACAGGGAGGAATGGTGAACGTGTGCGACTAAAGAAGATGCGATTCTTTAGGACAACTGCGAGTCTAAGATTGTACATGGCCATCAATTACAAGCTTCCCCTCGAGGTTAGCTTACCATTTCAATGTCGACACATTGATTTCATAGAGCTGAGATGTGAAGGAGATTAATATTATGAGCTCGTGTTGCGATTGATTCGACAGATGCTTCACCTAGTGAACATTACACTCTGTGGTGTTTTCTCACGGCGCTGCAGTGAGTACAACAGGAAATACAGATTCCTCACACTGCTGATCGAGCTCTACGCGCCATACGTCCTGTTCAAAGGACGGTAAGCAACTTTTCAATCTTGTCAAAACATAGTTTCCGTTTTGCTTTTGCAAAAAGAAAATTCTACAAATATTTTGTTACCTAAAATATTGCACTTGAGTTATTTATCAATCTGGTGTAGCTTTGATGACAACAACTTGGAGAGACTAAGGATGGTGAGGAACAAGGATCAAAATAACAATGAAGCCTGTTGGTTTGATTTTGACCCCAGGTCCATCAACTGGGATGACTATTTCTACAACGTTCACATTCCTGGTGTGCTCAAATATATGCAGACTGAGTTACATTCGACTAGCCAAAATTCAAACGATGTTTCTAGGCTTTGAAATACAATAATTTCACTGCTCCCACAAACTTTGTACTAAACCAGCGACAGGTAATGTGGTTCGTAGGGAGTATATTATTTATGCAACACTGGTGAATATGTATTGTACATATTTTGTTAGCTTATGAATTCTATCGATAAAATACATTTCTTGTATCAGCTCTATCCTCTATGTAGTATGTAGTATCAGCTTGTGCATCAATAAACTGCACGTCAGGAAAAAAAATCAAATATATATCTATTGCAATCCATTCGCCATGAGACTCCGATCTACCCGGCGATCCCTCGTCGCTATCCGGCGAGTACTGTTTTCCAAGTGATCGTTTCGGCATGATCGTCGCCGCCGTCTCCAGAATTCAGACCTCACTGTCGCATCATCGAAGCATGCGGATCGGAGACAAAGATGTGCTTTCTAGTAACAAGTTTCCAGACTGAAAAAAGGAAGGCACGACCTACCAGCAGTACAACGCTTTGAATAAAAGTAGAACTGTAGAAGTGACTGATTCAAGTAGAGTCGTAGCGGCTCCCAACCTCCTGCCTCACCTGTTGTTGCTGCTGCTCTTCGGCGGGGGTGATGCCACCATGATCAGCGGGGGTGATGCCACCATGATCAACATCACCAACCATGCGCGCATTCCCTATCAATCTGTCACTCGCCTAGACCATTGACCACGAACATGGCCGTGACTATGACCATGACCATTGACTTTGAAAAGAAGTTCATGTAATTTTTAAAAAATCAGATAATTCGAAAAAAAATCACAAGTTTGAAAAGTTTCTAGATTTGCAAAATGTTCACGAGATTCTACAAAAATCACAGATTTTAGTAAAAATCCATATTTAAAAAATCATGATTTTGAAAAGTTTATGAGAAAAAAGTTCATATATTCCAAAAAAATTACATGAATTAGAAACAAATTACCAAATTGGAAAAAATAAAAAAAGGAAAAAGAAGAAGGAAATAAGAAAACCCAGCAGGGGAGGTTCGGGGGCCTTGACAGTAGCGGGGTTTACTTAGGCATCTCAGCTCTAGTCATCGAAGGAGTTGATGATCCAGCGATCATGGAAGCCATCATATGTGCTTAAAAGAAGACCTACAGATCAATGCCACTATAACTTTCACTAGTTGGTAAAATGCCATTACAATTCTTCCATCCTCCTATATATCCCATTATGTTAAATTTGAGACACAAATACCCTTGGCTTCCTCCTTTCACCCTTCCCTCATGTTCTTCTACCAAACTGACATGCCATTAACTCCGGCGAGCATGGAGCCGTGCGAAAAACAACTTTCAGCACCGACCATGCATACTGTATGGGGCCGTGCGACTTCATGGACGGCACTGGATGGGTTGTGCAACTACTGCAGCCGTCTCCACGTGCCATAGCATCAGCTTCTAGGGAAGCCATCACGGGAGTAGCGGTCGCCGTCGCTAGTGTCGGAGGCGCCCGGCGTAGTTCTTTGAGCAGCGTAGAAGGACACCTAGGAGCAAGCAGCACTGGCCATGGCCCAGCACCGCGTCACTCCGTTGGGCAGGCGTGCATGGGCGCTGGCGTGAATGCCGGCGACACGAGCACGAGGTCCAGCATGTTCGGGCCGCCGGAGAGCAACGACATGTTCCGACCGCTCGACCCGGTGATGCTCTACACGGACCAGTCGCCCTCTCTGAGGATGTACTACGTCCAGCCGCAGCCGTGGGACGTGGTGGAGCTCCATGCCCCGCCACCCTCGCTCTGCACCTCGCCGGCATCGTGCCTCCAAGTTCCAACTCCAAGGCTCCAAGGGCCGCACTCGTCAGAGCCAGCCCGCCGTGGCTCAGCTGGTTCACACAGGTGAGCGCATGCAGGGTGCTTGACAAAATGTCGAGGCCGCTGCAGAGCATGCGGAGACATGGAGAGGACGCCTACGGCCATTGTGCGCGTGTGCTCGGGATCCTCGGAGCTCTTGGATACGGCGACGTTGAAGAGGCTAGAGCTCCACCTTATGTGTGCGCCAGACATGGCCGAATCCTGCTCCTTCTGCATGTGCAGACGACGCCGGAGCTCACCGGACGGACATTGGGCTGGGCCTGCGCGGGAGCGGGCGCACGCGGCGTGCAGCGCGCCATGTGGCGCGACTAGGGAGCACGCGGGCGGGGCAAACAGGATCTCGCCGAGCTCGAGCCCATGGCGGCCATTGTGGCCGGTGGCGACGACGAGATCAGGGAAGAGGCTGGAGGCGTGGGTTGGGACGCGGGAGAAGGGGCAAGGGATACACTGCTACCGGTGGCAACGGCGGCGGCTGCATGGCGACGGCAAGCTCCACTTCGCTGGACGCTGCTAATGGCACGGTTGTTAGTTTGTTAGAAG
Organism: Triticum aestivum; assembly: GCF_018294505.1. Lineage (NCBI taxonomy): Eukaryota > Viridiplantae > Streptophyta > Magnoliopsida > Poales > Poaceae > Triticum > Triticum aestivum. The sequence continues at coordinate 10,285,924 of NC_057800.1, forward strand.
AGAAGATGAGAGGAGGGTGAAAGCAGAAAGACAAGGCCAAGGGTATTGGTGTCTCAAATTTAACATAATGGCATATAGAGAAGAATGGAAGAGTTGTAATGGCATTTTTCCAATGTGCAGAATTGTAATGGCATTTTTCCAACTCATGAAAGTTGTAGTGGCATATGTCCAATTAACCCTAATTATACTGGTTATATATGTCCAATTAACCATAATTATACCGGACCCTAATAAACCTAATAAACAGGTTATTGGAGATATTAATCAGAGAAATCATGACAGATCTGGAGCCATCGTTAACGAGATCAAAGCGCGAGCTGCACCATTTACTTGTATCTTTACTTTTGAAGGTCACGCTTCTAATTTTGGAGCACATAGTTTAGCTAATTTTTTTCTTACTTTAGCTCCAGGGCATCATGTGTGGTCTGCTAGGCGCATGATGTAGTTTCCATCCCACATTCTGTGGATTTTGCCGATGAAATCAGGCTTTTACCCCTAAAAAAACCTGTTGCTGCTTCTTCCTATAACACCGTCATAATACCGTACACCGGTCACTTACGCGTCGGCACACGCTGCAGTCTTCCCTACATATCTGTGCTATTATATTGGCATATGTAATGATGTGAAATCTTGCACATCCTTAGTATAAATGTGTATGTGTGTTTCCGTCGATGACGAGGTGCCTACGGTAAGTGGCGGAGCTATGGCAAGGCTGAATTGGCCGTGGCCCGCCCAGCCCATGGGATGTTCCTGCAGTATATACGTATTTTTGGCCAATGAAACACAACTCCTAGAGCAATTTCCTACAGCCGGCCCGCCCAGATTTCTGGGCCAAGCTCCGCCACTGCCTACGGTGTCGACGGGAAGACACATACACATGTATAATAAGGATGTGCAAGATTTCACAGCACTATACTTTCGCACGTGGCGTACAGAAAAAAGACAAATTCGTATTTTTAAACAGGCCCTTTAATTTTGTTGTTGGGTTGGGTTTTTTTTACAGCCTACAAATCACATCATTTAAAAACGAAAATTTACATGTTTGTGCGGAACACATATATGTTTCCGGATTTTTTTTAACTTCTTAATATGCTTTTCGATTTTTTTTAACGAAAAATCTGCTGAACATATAAATATCGGATCACAAGCAACTCATTTTGGCATCAAGCCCTCGAGCAGGTACCGCGCAGCTGCAAGTCTAGCAGGTACCGCGCCGAATCTGAGGTTGTCACGAGTGCCAGGCCGCACTAGCCCAAGGGAAAAAATGTCTACTCTCCCAAGATGATATTTTGTCAAAAAACATGTTTTATATGATAACACCTATGCAAGATCTGATCACATTTTTTTATCGTGTTTGCCAAAATCATCAAACAAAAGCACTATGCAGAGGTCATCCCTTCTTTTCTTTTCTTGAAGACACACATATATAATTCTGAAGGGACTAACAAGCAAACAAGTCTGCAAAAATGATTTCATACCCCGTCTACATGCAGGATGACTCAAAGTCTAATTATAACTTACCTTATACACAATATTCGACACAACTGATGTGATGTGATTTTGATTTATGTCTTCCACAAAAAAAGTAATTAGCACGAAATGGTGCTCTAGCCTACACTCTACAGCAAAGACCTACAGCAAATGTTGACTTTACAAGTCTGTGGATGAATATGACTGCACAAGGTCGAGTTGTTGTTCTCCAGAAGTACTTACAGATAAGCATTGAAATCAAGAGGTGTGTGGAGTACGTACGCTCTTTCCATGCCGACCAGGGAACCGAGACAGCGAGCCTTCAGCCTGAAAAATGCCACCGGAGCTCGGGCTACAGGGAGCTTGTTTTCGAAATTCAATTTTCCAGAGTGCAAAACATTTCGATTTTTTTGTGTGAACACACATACACATGTATGAGTAATGGCACGAATTAAAACACGTGAAGTGCGTAATTGGAACTTGGAGAAACAAGAAGTGTTGTGGTAATGTTGTTCCTCCTCCTCCTCCTTCACCAAAAAAGTTAGGGTTTGTGTCTCTCGCCAGCTCGCCGCAGGTCTGCCTCGTCTCCGGTGGCCCTAGGGCCATGGAGCCGAGATGGATCCTGGTAAGGGCCGGCGAGAGGGCTCCGTTGTTAGTCGTTCCTTTCAGATTTGTTAGGGTTTATGTCTTGCTCAGGAAGACGAGATGGCGGCGGCTCTCTGAAGACACTACACCATGACAAAAACTTTGGGGTCATCATATCTGCCGGGAAAACTATCCAATGGAGGCAGAATATCTGCCGGGAATGATTTTTGCCGGCACCTACGAACTGCCCTAGAAAGTCCCATCGGGAAAAACAATTTCCGGCAGATAGGAGAATGGCCGGCAGTTGCTCTGACCTGCGTGTTCGAACCTTTGCCGGCGGATACGACCATTCCCGGCAGATAGTTTTTTCCCGTCAGTCTCACAATCCTGGGCAGATAGAAGTATTGCCGGCAGTTTTTCTGCGCTTAATTCTATACTCTGCTTGCACACAAATCCCCTTCCAATTCATTTATCTCCATTCATTTTGCAACATGTATAGTACACATGTAACAACACGCATGCATGGTAATTAAAGTTGCATCACTTAGACATAATATATGTATATGTCAACAATCCATCATGTAAGCATATATAGGTTCACAAGCCCAGTATTACAACACAACGATCCTTCATGTATGCACACATAGGCATACATTTGTAGGTTCATAAGTCCAATATTACATCATAGACAAAAGCGCCAAATATAACATCTCGTTTCAGTTAATAGAATCAGAACCCATCAGAACATCCTTTTAGCTCGCAAAACACACCTCTTGAAATTTGTGGATGCAAAAGAATTATACCGATGACCTGTAAAAAATAGAAGCGACCAATTAGATCAGCTCCGAAGAACACATGTTCCACAAATCCATTCAGACGACTACTTGCAAGAAAGAGCAGGTCACAATTCCACAAGGCACACACAGAATACACATTATGTACTCATAAGAACAGATAATGCACATGGTGATTATAGTAAAGGTTTCACTTGGAAATAATCACTAACTTACTTGGATCAAGTTTCACTTTTCCAATTTTTAAAGGGACCCATGGTAATTTATCTTGATTGAAACTATAGGCTCAGGTAAGCTCTATTTAGATAGTATGAGAATAAGAATTGCAGGACAAAAAGAAACAATAAAGTTGGCCCTGGTACCTGCTAGCATTCATCCCACATAACCAGGAAAAGAAAGGTCTAATTTTTGCAAGAGCTAGTTCATTATACACTTTCTCTAATAACGAAAATGAAATAAGCTTTTCTTTAGTCTAACATTTAAGAATTCTAATAATATGCAACACCTTCAAGATGTGGGGACTGCTACCAGCTGTGATGGTTGCTTTTGCGTAACTTCACAACATTGAGAACCAAGCTCAGCACCTACCACTATCTTCGTCCTATCAATTAAATAGATAGTTCACAGCCAAGCACATTGAGGACATGCATAGATTAATGCAAAGATAGAAAAACATGAATTCTGTAAGTTACTGCAAAGCAGAGCAAGTTCCCTGTGACTTAGTGGTGCCACTTATCTCACGACTAACATTACTGCCAAAAAAATAAAAGGGTCAAAATAAAACAGAGATAATGTTGAAATCACAGCAAGATGGATGACCATTAACTGCAACTTCATCTTTAGCTTCAATTCATACACCCAACAAACACCACAGAGGGCCTGTTTGGAATGAGTTATGATATCTCTAGGTAATAAGTTTGAACTAGCACTAATTAGCATGCAGGAATTGATCAACACAAGGACGGATATGAAAGATAAATATTAGAAGAATAACAGCAATCATCATGTTTTAGGCGTATTCTTGTTGATCAACGTAATCAGCAAGGTTGTTCTTGTTGCGGCCATGCTAGAATATAACCGGAATTACATATGCCAAGGAGCTCAGCATGAATATGTTAATTAGATATGACAATCAAACAAACAAGTATTTACCGCTAGGCGCATATCTTCTTTTCTTTTCATTTTTCAGTTCGTCCTATACTGTTTTTTTATTTAAATACCATATCCTGCAGCAAGCAGATGCATATAGTCAAGCATAATAACATCTTTATATTTATGAACTGAAGCATCTTACAGGGCCATAAAAATAAACAGAAACCGTGATGCCACTCAAAATCCTTTAGTATTTGTATTGCTTCTAACTGCAAAAAACAGAAGAATAATTTCAAATGTTTATGTTCCAGTTTTCTTACTTGGACACCCCAAAGTGGCTATGATCTAGCGGTGAATTTCTGAATCAACATAAATTAATGTGTCTATTGGCTCTATGGATTGCATTTTGGCATGCATTACTGAAATTCCCTTGATATGTATGGATCAGGGTCTAAAATCATGGAGACAAACCACCAATCTCTCCGTTTACAGCTCAATGCAACATAGTAAAACAAAAGCATACATAAGTGTGTGTGATGCTATGGCAGATTACTTGGACTTTGGACATCAAAATGGTTGGCAGAGCGAAGAAGAGTGCAATGGACAAAGCTCCAAACTAGGGATGCCACCAAACAATCTGCATGGTAGAGATCTAATCTAACATCCATTCACTGGATGAGATGAATGACAGAGGCTAAGCTTTGGTTTTTGACCAATCGGTACAGAGTTAAAGAAACATGGTACGTTCTGGAATGATTCCCTGGCCGAGCACATATGTCAAACGCCCTTGCTGTCATACCTAAAACCCGTCTCTGATGATATCACTAATCATATGGCTAGCTGAGAACCAAAAATCAGAGCAAAAGAGTCAATTACAAACATAACTGAATACTCATGTAGGACTGACGGCTTATTGGGTTATTTATGCAGCTATTAGGAAATAAGGCTCTATAAAGCCTACCACTCAGGATAAATTAAATTGTACAAAATAAGATGTTTGTGTGAATGTTACTAGTTCTCAACATAATTATAACTAAAAAAAGGTGTTGCAGATGGCAAGAATCAGCACCAAACCAGGATATGCTTTTGCCAACACTAGTAGAAAAGGGGGCAAAGGTCCAGGCCGGGTCAGCCCATTAGTCCCGGTTCAGTCTAGAAACGGGACCAATGGGGGCATTGGACCCGGTTCGTGAGCCCAGGGGGCCGGCCGGGCCACGTGGGCCATTGGTCCCGGTTCGTCTGGACCTTTTGGTCCCGGTTGGTGGGACGAACCGGGACCAATGGGCCTGGCTCCTGGCCCACCACCATTGGTCCTGGTTGGTGGCCTGAACCGGGACCAAAGGCTCCCCTTTAGTCCCGGTTCATGCCACGAACTGGGACCAATGAGGTTCCTATATATACCCTCGCCCGTGAGCAGAGCACTCCAGTGCTCTGTTTTTCTCTGGCCGGCGAGGGGAGGGGTTTGTGGTGCTCTAGCTCACCTCCTATGCACATGAGGTGTTCGATGAAATGCCCGAGCCAGACTAGTTAAGCTTTCTCCTCTCGAAGCTCGACCTCAAAGCTCCATTTTCCTCGAGATTTGTCTAGATTTAGCGGTCTGTCACGCCCCACCCCCGTCTTCACCGCCGTCAATCACCTGCGCCGATCTCATCACCGACACCACCGTGGTGAGCCTCTTGTTCTTATCTTCTTTCTGAAAGGAAAAATATTCTTGTATGTTTAGATAGATACTTGTATCATTTTCTTACTTTTATTATTGCATCTTATATAGTGCGATGGTTTTGGTATCCGCCCCCGTCGGCCCTCGTCCTGTCTATGATTCGGATGTGGCATATATATTATCTTTATAACTATTGGTTCATTTATTGTTTATGAAAATTATGCGGACCAACGTGACATAGATTTTATTTATCTAGGATGTATGTGAACCAGAAATTCCAACAGAAGAAAACAATTTTTTGAAGGAAAAAATAAAAAAAATTGAGGAGGAGAAGATGATATTGGAGTTGCATGTTGCGGATGTCGTCAATGATCACAAGATCAAGATGGATGCAATGCGCTTGAAGATTAGAAAGATTAGAAAATATGCCATTCATACCGAGGCTTGGTATCATTATGCCGTTGCATCAATTGTTACCTTGGTTGCGATTATGATCGCCTTTGTTTTCGCATTAAAATGTTTTACATAGTTTTAATGTATGGTTTAATTAATTAGATGCTCTAAAGAGCTATATGTTGTTAGATGAGAACTATGTATGTACTTTGGTTTTAATGTGATGATGAACTTCTATTAATTTGGACACTTAATTATATATAATGCACGCAGATGAGCCAGCAATGGATGTACGGTGACAGACACACCTCCGAGTACATTAAGGGCGTGCATGAGTTTCTCGATGCAGCTGAGGCAAACAAGCAGAATGGTTTTATGTGTTGTCCATGCATTAAATGTGGGAATACGATATCTTACTCTAACCGGAAAATCCTTCACACCCACCCGCTTTACAAGGGTTTCATGCCACACTATAATGTTTGAACGAGGCACGGAGAAATAGGGGTTATGATGGAAGACGACGAAGAAGAGTACGATGACAACTATGTGCCCCCTGAATACCGTGATGCTGCAACGAGGGGAGCTGGTGAAGATCAAGAGGAACCAGACGATGTGCCCAATGATGCTGCAACGGGTGAAGCTGCTGAAGATCAAGAGGAACCAGACGATGTGCCCGATGATGATGATCTCCGCCGGGTCATTGTCGATGCAAGGACACAATGCGAAAGTCAAAAGGAGAAGCTGAAGTTCGATCGCATGTTAGAGGATCACAAAAAAGGGTTGTACCCCAATTGCGAAGATGGCAATATAAAGCTCGGTACCGTACTGGAATTGCTGCAGTGGAAGGCAGAGAATGCTGTGCCTGACAAAGGATTTGAGAAGCTACTGAAAATATTGAAGAAGAAGCTTCCAAAGGATAACGAATTGCCCGACAGTACATACACAACAAAGAAGGTCGTATGCCCTCTAGGATTGGAGGTGGAGAAGATACATGCATGCCCTAATGACTGCATCCTATACCCCGGTGCATACAAGGATCGGAACGCATGCCCGGTATGCGGTGCATTGCAGTATAAGATCAGACGAGATGACCCTGGTGATGTTCACGGCGAGCCCCACAGGAAGAGGGTTCATGCGAAGGTGACATGGTATGCTCCTATAATACCACGGTTGAAACGTCTGTTCAGAAACGGAAAGCATGCCAAGTCGATGCGATGGCACAGTGAGGACCGTAAGAAAGACGGGAAGTTGAGAGCACCCGCTGACGGGTCGCAGTGGAGAAAAATCGAGAGAAAGTACTGGGATGAGTTTGCAAAGGACCCAAGGAACGTATGGTTTGCTTTAAGCGCGGATGGCATTAATCCTTTCGGGGAGCAGAGCAGCAATCACAGCACCTGGCCTGTGACTCTATGTATGTATAACCTTCCTCCTTGGATGTGCATGAAGCGGAAGTTCATTATGATGCCAGTTCTCATCCAAGGCCCTAAGCAACCCGGCAACGACATTGATGTGTACCTAAGGCCATTAGTTGAAGAACTTTTACAACTATGGAATGGAAACGGTGTACGTACGTGGGATGAGCACAGACAAGAGGAATTTAACATAAAGGCGTTGCTGTTCGTGACCATCAACGATTGGCCCACTCTCAGTAACCTTTCAGGACAGACAAACCAAGGATACCACGCATGCACACACTGTTTAGATGACACTGAAAGTATATACTTGGACAAATGCAGGAAGAATGTGTACCTGGGCCATCGTCGATTTCTTCCGACCAACCATCAATGTCGAAAGAAAGGCAAGCATTTCAAAGGCGAGGCAGATCACCGGAAGAAGCCCGCCATGCGTACCGGTGATTACGTACTTGCTATGGTCAATGATTTACACGTAATCTTTGGAAAGGGTCCCGGTGGACTAGCACGTGACGAATGACGCTGAGGGACACGCACCCATGTGGAAGAAGAAATCTATATTTTGGGACCTACCCTACTGGAAAGACCTAGAGGTCCGCTCTTCAATCGACGTGATGCACGTGACGAAGAACCTTTGCGTGAACCTGCTAGACTTCTTGGGCGTGTATGGAAACACAAAAGATACACTTGAGGCACGGGAGGACCTGCAACGTTTGCACGAAAAAGACGGCATGCCTCCGAAGCAGTATGAAGGTCCTGCCAGCTACGCTCTTACGAAAGAAGAGAAAGAAATCTTCTTTGAATGCCTGCTCAGTATGAAGGTCCCGACTGGCTTCTCGTCGAATATAAAGGGAATAATAAATATGCCAGAGAAAAAGTTTCAGAACCTAAAGTCTCATGACTGCCACGTGATTATGACGCAACTGCTTCCGGTTGCATTGAGGGGGCTTCTATCGAAAAACGTCCGATTAGCCATTGTGAAGCTATGTGCATTCCTCAATGCAGTCTCTCAGAAGGTGATCGATCCAGAAATCGTACCAAGGCTAAGGAGTGATGTGGCGCAATGTCTTGTCAGTTTCGAGTTGGTGTTCCCATCATCCTTCTTCAATATCATGACGCATGTCCTAGTTCATCTAGTCGACGAGATTGTCATTCTGGGGCCCGTATTTCTACACAATATGTTCCACTTTGAGAGGTTCATGGGAGTCCTAAATAAATATGTCCGTAACCGCGCTAGGCCAGAAGGAAGCATCTCCATGGGCCATCAAAGAGAGGATGTCATCGGGTTTTGTGTTGACTTCATTCCTGGCATTAAGAAGATAGGTCTCCCTAAATCGCGGTATGAGGGGAGACTGACTGGAAAAGGAACTCTTGGAAGTGACTCAATAATATGCAGGGACGGATATTCTTGGTCTCAAGCACACTACACAGTTCTACAGAACTCTACCTTGGTGACCCCGTATGTCGATGAACACAAGAATAGTCTGCGCTCCAAACACCCGGAGCAGTGCGACGACTGGATTACATGTGAACACAGTAGGACTTTCAGCAGTTGGTTGGAAGCACGTCTCAGAGGTGACAACACTGTTTGTGATGAGTTGTACTTGTTGTCCAGGGGACCATCTTTGACTGTATTGATTTACAAAGGATACGAGATAAATGGGAATACATTTTACACGATTGACCAAGATCAAAAGAGCACCAACCAAAACAGCGGTGTCCGCTTTGATGCAACAACCGAGAAGGGAAAGGACACATATTATGGTTACATAGTGGACATATGGGAACTTGACTACGGACAAGATTTTAAGGTCCCTTTGTTTAAGTGCAAATGGGTCAATCTGTCAGGAGGCGGGGTACATGTAGACCCACAGTACGGAATGACAACAGTGGATCTGAAAAATCTTGGGTACACTGACGAACCGTTCGTCCTAGCCAATGATGTGGCACATGTTATCTATGTGAAGGACATGTCTACCAGACCGAGAAAAAGAAAAGATAAGGAAGCGAATACATCATACGATGAGCCAAAGCGCCACATAGTTCTTTCAGGAAAAAGGGACATCCTGGGAGTGGAGGGCAAGACAGACATGTCTGAAGATTATGAAAAGTTTCATGAAATTCCTCCCTTCAATATCAAGACTGACCCAAGCATCCTGATAAAACGCTGAAGATTATCCATAGTTACGGCGCAATAAGCAAATGACACAAGCGAAGAAAAAGTGAAGACTTTCTCCCGCAACTATTATGATGATACCATGCCAAATTTGTAACAGACGAGTATGCTATGCCAACTTTTTCAGCGTTCATTTGAAAACTATGAATTTACGTCAAATTTTCTCTATAGGTGCATCTATGTTCATTTTTTTAGTAAAGTTAATCACAAACTTGTGATTCACATAAATTTCAAAGAATTCAAATTTTAACTATTCAAATTTGAAAACTAATGGCACTAACAGAAAGTTTATAAGTTTTGTAAAACTAATGGCACTAACAGAAAGTTTATAATTTTGCTGACCTAAAAACAAAAAGAATTAAAAAATAAAGCAAAAAACAAAAGAAAATAAATAATACAGAAAACAAAACAAAAACAAAAGCCCGTCCCTCTCTGCGTTGTTGAGCTCCTCTCAAAGTGAAAAAATGCCTATAATATTTGTTATGACTAACTGAAATTACCAAATTGAGTATAATGATAAAACACAGTAATATTAAATAGCAGGAAAAAGAATGACTCAAAAATCAATTTTTATAGTAAAGTTATTCATAAACTAGTGATTCACACAAATTTTAAAAAATTCAAATTTAAACTATTCTAATTTTAAAACTAATTGCACTAACAGAAAGTTTATAATTTTTGTGACATAAAATAAAAAAGAAATCACTACAAAACTATAAGTATTTAGTTCTAAGTAGAAATGAAAAAAATAGCAAAAAAAATGCCACCTACTGGGCCACCACGGCCTGAATACGACTAGAAACCCAACCATGGGCCAGGATCCAGGCCCGCAGCAGGCTCAGTAGGCCCACAGGCATTGAAGTGACAGATTAGGCCCGAAAGCCTGCAATTGAGAGGAGCTCGAGAGGGTGGGCGCAGCAACGCTTATAAACCACTCCCGAGCCCTCTCAACTAGCGAGGTGGGACTAAACTTTTGGGCGCGGGGCAGCACAAGGCCATTGGTCCCGGTTGGTGGGACGAACCGGGACCAAAGGGTGGCATTCGTCCCGGTTCGTGGCAGAAACCGGGACCAATGCCCACCTTTAGTCCCGGTTGGTGCCACCAACCGGGACCAAAGGCCGCCGCTTCCCGCCCTTTGGGCTGCTGAAAAGAGGCCTTTGGTCCCGGTTGCTGGCATCAACCGGGACTAAAGGGGGCATTGGTCCCGGTTTGTGCCACGAACCGGGACCAAAGGCCTGGGTATATAAGTAGCACTTAGGAAAATTTGACGAACTCATCGCCAGTTGCCCCCGGCCCGCCTGACGACGCCGAGCACATCGACGCCGCCAGGCTGCCCCGACGCCGTCCGCCGCCCCTGTCGTCGCCCCCGACTGCGCCGTCGCCGTCGCCCGTGCCTCGCCGTCGCCGTCACCGACGTCGTCCCCGAGCCAACGCACCCCTGCCCTCGCCCTCGAGCGCGCGCGCCTCCGCCGTCCCCGAGCCTTCCTCGTCGCCGACGCCACCTCGCGGTGAGCGCCGCCCCGTTCCCCTGCTCCTCCTGTACTGGCTGCCGCCGCTGCCGCGCGCTGCCATCGCACCGCCGCCCCTGCCCTTCGCTGCCGCCTCGCGCCGCCCCTGCCTGCGCGGCCGCTGCGCGCCGCGCCTGCCCTGCGCGGCCGCCGCGCGCCGCCCCTGCCCTTCGCTGCCGCCGCCCCTGCCCTTAATTTTTTAGTTTAATTTTTTTTCATATGTGTATGTATATTGTATATGTGTATGTATAATGTATATGTGTATGTGTAAGTATATGTGTATGTATAATGTATATGTGTATGTATATGTGTATGTGGTTAGTTTAATTTTTTTGTTCATAGAAATTTTGTTCATATATATATATATATAAAGTTTTTTGTTCGTAGAAAGTTTTTGTTCATATATAGAAAATTAGAAGAAAATTTAGAATATGCTAAAATTTAGAAGAAAAAGAAGGATAGGAAAGAAGAAAATAAGAAGGGGAAGAAAGAAGAAGAGGAGAGGAAGAAGAGGAGAAATAAATAAGAAGAGGAAAAAAGAAGAAAAAGAAGAGGAGAAGAAGAAATGAATAGAGGAGAAGAAGAAAAAAATAGAAATTCTATTTTTTTTCTTCTTCTCCTCTATTCCTTTCTTCTTCTCCTCTTTTTTTTCTTCTTTTTTCTTCGATCTTCTCCTCTATTCCTTTCTTCTTCTCCTCTTTTTTTTCTTCTTTTTTTCTTCGATCTTCTCCTCTATTCCTTTCTTCTGTCGTCGTCGATATACCCCTCCCGATAACTTCAACACGAGGGGGGGTCGATATACCCCTCGGATAACTTCGACATGAGGGGCGGTCGATATATATACCCCCTCTCGACTGTGATAAGTTATACCGCGGGAGCACCCCCGACCCTCTCGCTCGACCAAAACTCTCGAGGACACCCAAACCCTAGAAAAAACGATGTCGTTCTCCTACCCCCTCCCGCCGCGCCCCTACCCGACAAACTCTCTCGAGGCCACCCCAAACCCTTGAAGCGTTGTCGAGGCCACCCCAAACCCTAGAGAAGCAGCGTCGAGGCCACTAATTAATATATATGATTCCTTACTATGATTAGCTAGCTAGTTCTACGTTTGCCACTAATATATCCATCTGTCATGTTTGAATAATAATTGCCATGTTGTAAATATTTGTAGAAACTATGGACACCGCCCGAGACGAAGCAAAAGAAGCGTTGTTGAGGGACATAATCGCAATGGGATGTGATGCCGTCTGCTCGTTGTTTCTCAACGACACCGATGGTCTGGAAGGAGAGGGTGAAGAAGCTGGCTCCGGTGACCTAATGTCGGTGCAAGAAGGAGAACGTGAGGACGGCTCCGGTGACCTAATGCCGGTGCAAGAAGGAGACCGTGATGACGGCTCCGGTGACCGAACCGAGTCCGGCCAGGTATATATATTAGTTAAGCCTGTGCTGACTAGCTAATTGATGCACTAGCTAATTGATGCATTCATTGTTTTGGTATGTACACATATTAATTAAGTCTTTGTTCTTTTTTCTAGCCCTCCGGATCGAGCACAACTGAGGTAAAGAGACGAGGCCCGAAGAAAAAGTTGAGCTCGGATGAAAGGCTTGATATCATAGCAATCGCGCCCGACGGCCAACCGATTGAACCCATCCGAACAAATAACGCATTTGTTGCTCAGTGCGGGGTTCTGGTTAGGGACAAGATCCCGATCAGCATCCAGCAATGGTTAATACAGAAGACCCTGAGGTGTCTTACGTCAATGATATGCAGAAAAATGATCTTTGGATTGAGCTGAAGTCAAATTTCACCCTACCGCCAAAGGATGATCCGGAGAAGCCAGTTAAAGAGCAATTAATCAAGTCTTTTGCTCTTAAGAGGATGGCAGACCTATTCAGGAGGTGGAAGAAAGAGCTGAATAGGTTTGTCGATAAAAAAGAGACACCAGAATTCAAGGGCAGATATGAGAAGATCAGAGATCACTGGCCCGCATTTGTGGCCAACAAGACATCGGAAAAAGAGTAAGGAGATGTCGGCGACAAACAAGAAAAATGCTGCGAAGAAGAAGCTTCACCATCGCACGGGGTCAGGTGGCTACCTCGTAGCCCGGCCTAAGTGGGCCAAGGCTGAGAATGATCTGGTTAAAAAAGGATCGAACCAGAGACAATGAACTGGCCAGACCGTTGCCGGACTTGGTTCTTCGGGGCTGGTGGAACCTTGGACCCTGTAACAGGGAAGTGCATTTGGACGGACGAGCAACTTGACATACCCTTGAAGAAGCTTCGGTACTATATCGATGCAGCGCAGAAAGGGACGTTCCTTCCAGACAGAGAGAACGGTGAGCTCACAATGGCCCTCGAAAATCCTGAGCACCTTGGACGGACACGAGGCACGCCAGGCTCCATTCCGTGGAAGGCTGGGTTTCCGGATGCAGGCGGTTACAAAAGCCACGAGAGGAGGAAAAAAGTGCAGCAGACCGAACTGCAGGCGCTGCACGCAAGGGTACAAGCGGATAGAGGAACGAGAAGCAAATCGCAGCAAACGAACTTGCCGAAGCTTCCCCTGAAGCTACCCAGCCATCTCAGCGGAGAAGCAGCGTGGCTTCCACCGAGCTGCTTCAGCCGGAGCTTGTCTTGACGGCTCCTGCCAGCTATCCCGTGGATGCTATCACGGAGGCTCAAAATTGCCACCTTATGACGCAATGGATTAATATGAAGGTCAAGGCGGCTTGTTGGCTCTGTTTTTCCTAATGAACCCGGCGCAACTTTTCACTGCCGGCCGATTCCAGAAGGATATGCTAAGGTGATGGTGGATGAAATAACGGAGGGATTTGAGGACCTCCCGCTTGACCACCCTACCGGAGAAGGGGAGACTCGGCTGGGTTCTTCTCTGAAGACTCCATGCCTATGGCGGAAGGAGCTCATCAACCTTCCGAACTGGACGCCTCCGCCTCCTCCTCCTCCTCCGGTGAGTCAGGGCACTCCGCCTCCTCCACCGCCTCCTCCTCCGGCGAGTGACGATCAGGGCCCTTGGCCGGCTCCTTCTCCGGCACGTGGCGACACTCCGCCTCCTTCTCCGCCTGCGCCGGTGCGTCTGAGCAGCCAGCCTCCTCCTTCTCCGCCTCGTCAGCAAGGGCGGAAGAGACCCGCCGCCGCTCCGGCAGCTGCTCCGGCATGTCGTAGTCCTTCTCCTCCGCCTCGTAAGCAAGTAAAGAAGACAGCCGCTCCGTCTGTTCGGCCGGCATCTAGCAGTACATCCAGAGGCGGGAGGACATACAGATTCGGTCCTTCTCTGAAGACTCCAGAGAAGTTACCATACGAGAGGACCCCGGAGGAGAACGCGAAGATTGCGCGAACCGAAGTGGATGACTGGTTTCAAGGGTTAAAAGCAAAGGGACATCCACCTCCGGAGGAGAAGGTAGATCCGGTGAAAGTGAAGCGCACTCTGGCTGCCTTGGCAAAACCACCCAAGTCTCCGCCGAAAGGCAACTATGAGCGCATTACTGCAAAGACATGAGCCGAAGCAGAGCGGTCCGGAAGTACAGTCAGTGATCAGAGGATGAAAGAACGACGAGCAGCTGGGAAACAAATTGCCCAGCTCGGCGAACAAGGGAATCAATCGTGCCCCCCGCTCAAGGTGCCTAGCGACATCGTCGATCTGAGGATGGTGCCCGGTTATAGCAATCTTGGAGATTACCTGCCCAACGATGTACATTATGATTTCATGGACGTGCAGATACACAGATACGAGTACGGGAAGCCTCTCGTCAAAGATGAAAGATCTCTATCAACGATGATGCGAAGATTGCATGATTGGTACTTGAAAATCTGCAGAGAGTCTGGGGGGAGGAGTACTTTGTATGTGAGAGTTAAACCGGAGCATGACCTCGTTGGAATTGATCTGTTGCCTATTCCATTTGAGGAGTTCTATCAGTTTTTCAATCAATTGGCCCTCGATAAAGCAACGGTCACCTGCTACTGTCTGTAAGTACTACTACTTCTGTCATTAAGTCTCTCTATATAGCTCAGCTCTTTCATTGCATGTATTTATAATTATCCTCACTATATTATGTAGATTGAAGATCACCGAATTGAAGAAAAGACAAATCGGTGATATTGGGTTCGTTAACACATATCTCATAGATGCAACTGAGGTTGAACATCGTGCCACAGATACCGAGGCCAACTTGCTATGATCATTCAAAATAAATGAAAACAAAGATATAATACTCTTTCCTTACAACTTCAAGTGAGTGTTACTGTCTTGTGCATATTCAGTTTCCCTTATATATTAGTCCAGGTTATAGTAATGTAATTGATGAGTTATGCATGCGTGCGCAGGTACCACTATATTCTCCTAGAGATTAGGCTTGAGCACGGAGTAGTAACTGTCTTGGACTCTAAACGAAAAGATCCCCAGGAGTATGCGGACATGACTGAAATCCTCGAGAAGTAAGTTAAATCGATCATTATCCACCATATCAGCAACTTTGTTCATTTCCTGATATCAAGTAATTGTTTTCTTTGTCCGGCAGGGTTCGGAGAAAATTCACCAGAAAAGCTCCGGGACTGCCGAAGGAGCTGCAATTTAGACACCCGAAAGTAAGTACTATAGTAGCATGTTCCGCGCATCTACTAGTGATTCAAGCGCTAGTTTAATCAATACCATTTGGCATTCTTGCTTATCAGTTTGATTGACCTCTATTTCTTGTAAAGTGGTTGTGGCAGGAACAAGGGAATGATTTCTGTGGATACTACGTCTGCGAGTCCATCCGCCACACGACCTGTGAGCGGGGGGGCTACTCTGCCGAACAATATGAAGTGCGTAAATAACAATATTCATAATTTTATTTTATTACCATCATTTGTGTTGAGTTTCATTCATTCATATATATATGTATTGACCCCCTTCTTCAAATTAGACGTTCCGGATGCGGGATGAACTCCTAGCACCAGATCGCATGCGAGCAATTCAAGAGGAATTGGCGGCATTCTTTCTTGACCACGTGATCGCTGAAGACGGAGAATACTATGTGGACCATGCTGCCGTAATTTAGGAGATTATATTTGTAAGAGATAATTATTGAATATATGTAGCCGGTAGTGTCGGATAGATATACGAGAACTTGTTGTTCGACCAATCTCTCGGAGAAGGAGAGGTGGTCGATATCACTTCTCTCTGTATGCATATATGTTCATGACGATCTTCTGTTTCCTTCGTTTGCTTACTAGCTAGCTAGCGTGTCTAGTCCTCTCTATATGTATGTAGTACGTAGCGTCGACCAAGGACGGACATAAGAGAGGACACTTCTCTCTATTAATTAGCTATCTAACACAATATATACCTAAATTAACCCCCCCCCCCTTTCAAAAAAAAAAACCCCAGCCACAGGAATGTTGACGCGTGGATGCCTATTGGTCCCGGTTGGAGCCACCAACCGGGACCAAAGGCCCTCCTGCCTGGGCTCAGCGCGCAGGCCACGTGGAGGCCCATCTGTCCCGGTTCTGGTTAGAACCGGGACTAAAGGCTCAAGGCATTAGTAACGACCCTTTAGTCCCGGTTCTGGAACCGGGACAAAAGGCCCTTATGAACCGGGACAATAGGCCCGTTTTCTACTAGTGCAAGCTAAAAATTCAGTGGATGTAAACTTCCCAAATAATTACTGTATTTAGAAATGTAGCAAAGTACCTGGCCTTATCTAATTCTCCACCAAGCTAACATAGACAGGATCCCCATTGAGGCTATATGCGGGCAAAGCAGGGGCACTAACCATCGATCTTGACCAGTACGTGGCTGGCGATGGTGTATCCTTCACCTGATCAGAAGGCACATGGAGATACATGAGAGGGTCAGGGGGTTCAGCTTGATCCTCCTGCCTATCAGATCCGATTAGACTCATAGCCAAATTTAATAGATCAGCACACACCAAAAATCTGCATGTCACAACACAATAAAAAAAGTATGAAAAAATAGAGCTTGACTGAGCACGAACAGAGCTCAGGGGCGACCTGTAGCTGCGACTCACTTCAAGGATGTTGCTATTGGTTTGACAAAAACTCAAACACCTGGTGCGCAAGAATAACAAACAATATCAACAAACCACAACCAGTGCCAGATCTTTTAAATTGGTATTTTGATGTGTTGAGACGGGATTCCCTTTAGTAAGAAGCATCACATATGGAGCACTCAGATGTAGAACAGAAGTGAAATCAAGTTAATGAATAACTTACTTCACTTGGACCTCCTTTGACGCAAGACGCCGTGCTGCTGTGCGACGCGAAGCAGAGGCGGCAATGGCGAAGGGGATGGGGGAGGTGTCGTGGTGGGGGATTGGGACAAGGCGGTGGCATGCTCGAGGAATGGGGCGGCGGTTCTAGGTGGGGGCACGGTTGCGACGTGGATCGATGGGGATGGGCGGCAGCGTGGATTGCCGGTGTAGGTCACCACCGATGGGGACAGGGTGGCAGAGTGGACGTCGGAGGCGTGGGTGTAGGCCGTCGCCGATTGGGACTGGGTGGTGGCGTGGGTCGTAGGGCGCACGGGTGCGAGCCGTCACCGATGGGGACTGGGTGGCGGCGTGGGTCAGGGAATCGGGGTGCGGGAGGGGCGGCGTGGGTCAGGGGTGCAGGGAGGCGGCATCCTTGATGAAGGGGATGGGGGCGGCGGCGCTAGGCCGGCCAATGTGGACGGGCTAGGTCGGCGACTGGGGGAAGAAGGACCGAGAAGGGGAAAGAAATTAAGGCCGCGCGTGGGCTTTCCAGCGACTTCTACCGTTTCGCTTCTCCCGCGCGTGACCCGCGCGCCTATTGGGCCCGAAATTTTGGCCCCGCCAACATGATTCCTGGAAATGCACTCGACCCCATTGGGATTCTAGGGCAGCTAGGCTGACCCTAAAGATGCCGGCAGTTGAGCTGCCCTTCTTCCTTTCTCATTCCCGGCAGTTACAATGACCTGTACAGTTTTGCCCGGCAGACATTACTTTGACGGCAATAAATTGCCCCAAATTGTTGATCTTTCCCGGCAGTTAATTGCCCTTAAATTTGTGTCGATGGAATAAAGGTCTTCCCGCCTAGCCCCCGTTCCAGTGGTGCGTCTAGCCTCGTTGGTGGGCGTGTGGAGGTGTGTCTCCGGCGGATCTATCCTCGGTGGATTTGCTCGGATCTGGTTGTTTTTCGTCTATGTTCGTGTGTCTTCGGATTGGATCATTTCGATCTACGTTATCCTTCATCGGCGGTGGTTGCTGTTCTGGTGCGCTGGTCCTATGGGGCTTTAGCACGACGACTTCCCAACTATCTACTACAACAAGTTGTGCCCGACTCCGGCGAGGGAGGGGCGATGACAGCGGCGCGTCTTCGGCTCGCTTTAGTGCTTGTAGTCGTCGCTAGATGGTCTATGGACCTGGATGTAATTTTTATTATTTCTGGTGTTCGTTGTACTGCCATGATTGAAGATGAATAGATTGGAAGTCTTTCGAAAAAAAAACATACACATGTATACTATGGATGTGCAAAATTTCACAGCATTATACTTCCACACGTGGCGTATAAGAAAAAAAAGGGAAATTCGTGTTTTTAAACAGGCCCTTTATTTTTGTTGTTGGGCCGCATTTTTGTTTTTTTTTGTACAGCCTACAAATCACAGCATTTTAAAATGAAATTTCACATGTTCATGCGGAACACATATATGTTTCCATGATTTTTTTTTGAAACATTCTAAATATGGTTTTTGATTTTTTTTAAATATACCGAGCTCCTTGGGGCTCGGACACACAAAATCTGCAGAACATATAAATGGCGGATCACAAGCGAGTCATTTCGGCATCAAGGCCTCGAGCAGGTACCGTGCAGCTTCCGCCCAACGTGGTCTTGTGATCCAGAGCGATTTCGACTCTATGAAACAATGATCACAAGATGTGACAAGCTCAGATTCGGCGCGACAAAATGTGTCACAATGATCACAAGGTTTTGCCACCCTCATCTGGACGCAATCAAGGAGTTATGGTGAGTGAGACTTGGCTCCATATGGTTGACGGCGCATATCATAGCTACTCCAATCAACAAGGCCTCGAGCTGCTTCCAGGCCGCTGTCAACTGCTGTCAGCTTCAGCAATCAGCATGCCGCCAACCCAAAGAGTTGCCTCATTCTCCGTAACTAAAGAGTTGAGATACATTAACAAGCAGCAACAACAAAAAAAGGGCTCTGAGATATACAAGGGAAAAAATGTCTACTCTCCCAAGATGATATTTTGTCAAAAAGCATGTTTTATATGATAACACCTATGCACGCAAAAAAATAATAATCGTGTTTGTCTATTTCCTACAGCCAAAAAAATAAATCAAACAACGCATTGTAAATATGTAATTCCTGTTTTTATTCTTGGAGACGTACAGATAAAATTTGAAAGGGACTAACAAGCAAACAAGTCTGCAAGAATGTTAGCCTGTTTTATGCTGACCGTTGAGTGGTTCAACACACAGATCCTGTCCGTGTCTGCTATCCCCTGCCACTCTTCCACTCTATTAGCTGTCAGTCTGTCACAGCCACAGGAGTCCTATCACAAGTTTGCAATTCAGAGACTGGTTCAAAGTTAACCGGTGCAATCAGAAATCGTAACACAAATGGGAGTGGTGAGTACCTCTTCGGCTCCCTCCTGCCTCTCCTCCTCCTCACCGTTGCCACCGTGTGGCCAGAAGCTATTCCGGTTGGAGTTGGCGTGAAGGTTGATCAGGGCGAGAAAGTGCCCGCTGCCTGTGTGAACCTCAGTCAGGGCGAGAAGGTGCCCGTCTGTGCCACGGTCAATCAAACAATATCGCCTACAGCCGAAAGTCCCCTGCCTGCACCCCCGGCCAAGGTAACACCTATGACCCCAAGTGCTCTGCCTAGTTACACCCCTGGCCATCCGTTGACCTTGAAATTTTCTCTATAATCAAGATACATCATTACATGATTCGTGTCAAAATTTGGCATCTTTCAAGGGCCGTTTGGTATATTTTAGCCACTAAATGCGTTTCTAAGCACTTAACAAATATAATTCAAATTTAAAGTGAATGAAAAAGTTGGCAAAATTGATTTGAAAAATACCATTTGTGTTTTCGAGTATATATTAGGCCTTATCCAAGAAAACTACGGCAATTCCAAACAACAGGGGGGCAAGACTCGACAACGAACATGGATGTTATTGGTTTTTAATATAAAAGAATGCAAAAGAATGTCTGGAAAACATTATGCCTGCATGGTGTCATTATATGATCCCTAGAAGCTATACTAGATAATATAGAAAAATAACCATTTGATGTAGAAAAATAAACATTTGGTATCGAAAAATAATGGCAAAAACTAATATACCAAATATTTTTCTGAAGGCTTTGGCAACAATCTTTATAAAAACACTCGGCAAAGACAGAAAGCACAATCCATATGCTTGCCTCTGATTGGCCATGGCAAGCCCAATCACCGCACATCTTCATCTCCTTTCTCTGCGCATATGCACATCTCCACCTCCCCGCAGGTCTCATCTATATCCTTGGAGCATATCTACAACCGTACGTAGCTAATCCGATCCTCTAAACGTCTACAGACGCGATCAGACATGTCCACGGACAGTGATCGGTCATCCCTCAAATATCCGCTTTCACAATCGAGTACTGCTTTCACAAATCTTCAAATCCATACCATCACATGCAAAGTAAACTAAAGTTACTTCAAATATATTTTGATCCCACACATATTGTCCGGCTATTTCATCATGCATGCCATCAGATTAACAAAAATTGGCATGCTCACATCTATGCCACCGGA
This sequence comes from Triticum aestivum, assembly GCF_018294505.1. Lineage (NCBI taxonomy): Eukaryota > Viridiplantae > Streptophyta > Magnoliopsida > Poales > Poaceae > Triticum > Triticum aestivum. Next base: position 10,306,810 of record NC_057800.1, read on the forward strand.
CCACAAAATATTGGCATGTTCTACGTACTAAAGCTATGGAGAAAGTTCATCCACGATTGTCCCCGTAACTTAGCCGTCTATGCCGTAGAAGTAGCAGTCGAATACTCAAAATGGATCGAGTCGGGTCTGCTCACTGCCAGAGTTGTCTGACCCGACACTGGCTTCCACCTTCTCCACTTTGGTGGGCAGGCCCACCAGGGCACGGACCGCTCAGTTTTGCTTCATTGCGAGGGTGCGTGCTGTCGTCCTTTGCCACTTCTTGATGATGCAGGCACAAAGGGCTTCCTCGTACATGGCGGCGTGTGAATCCTCCGCGGCCCCCGCCTCAAGGGCTATCATGGCCTCTCACACCCTCTGCCTCACACGGCAGGCACGCCGCGCGTCCGCAGGGGACGGGCCATGACGCATGCGTGTGTTGGCCTCTATCTTGGATCATGATGCCGCGGGGACCAGGCACCACCGTAGGGGTTATGTCGTCACCCCAGAGTTGCGCTATCAACTGGTGGCCGCTGTGTCCGGCAAGTCCATGGTCACACGCCTCGAGCAAGTAGCCTCGACGTATCCAAGCGCCATTTGCATGGACACAATGAATTCCCGCCGGATGAACTCCGACCATGATTGGGCACACTCCTCCCGGGAGCGGTAGAGAGCCATGCGTACGGACATCTCCTTGTCACTACTTGGGATGAGGTCCAAGTCGACGGATCGGGTGATCTCAGAGTCAAATCCACTGCCCGCCATGCCGGAGAAGGTCGATGATCGCCGGAAAGGAGGTTGGTGCCAGAGTGGAGTGGAGTGGCTTGGGTTTTGTCCAAGATGCAAATAGGGACAAATGTATGTGGGCTCAGGGTGGGCCAGCATTGGCCGCATCCAACGTGGCAGACACGCCTAGGCTCGTCCGAGCCTCCCCATATTCACCCCAGATATAGGTTGGATATATGAGGGGTGCCGATCAGCCCGAATATATAGTGTAGGTTTGAGGAGCCTGTTTGGGTCATGATTTTGTGACCGGTCATTCACCGAGCCGTCCGCCCCAGACGTATAAGGTGTAGGGTTCATTTCAGGAGTCCGACTGTAGATGCCCTAGTTCGCTCCCCTGATTTCCTTCCCCAAATCTCTTCCTAGATCTCACCCATGCGTGCAACCACCATAGGCCGCCCGAGAGTCGCCGCCCTACCGTCCATTCCGGATCAGCCCTCCGCCCAGGCGACATGAGCGACGTGACGGTGGGTACACCCGGAGCTCTCGCGGCTACTAGCTCATATAGGGGCAGTCAACCATATAGTGGCGTGCCGCGCTCGTGACGACGGGTACATCCAGAGTTATGGCGATTAAGACACTGGCGCAACCTTGATGGCATGATAGCCGAGGCTGTCAACATGGCCTCCAGCAGTTGCAAACCGATCTTCACTCTACATCACTGCTAACTCAAGATTCTGATCTAAGTGTTGCCACAGAACAGCATATGGAGGACAGGTGGAAAGTGGATTCCAGGTTCAAGAGGTTCCTCCTCCGTCTGCCTCGGCTCCCGAAGCAAGTCAAGGACAACTAGGTCAGTCTGGGGGGCAATCCTCTAGATCGATACTTCTCTTCCACAGACTAAACCAATTAATAAACAATTTACAGAGTATTCTTGCATTCCTATCTGGTCTGCATCTCTCCTATCGAAATGTAATTCCAACAATAGGGAAAGCAAGAAATTAGTAGATCCTAACATTATTCTATTTCTCTGTCTTTCCAACCACAGCATTCTTATTCTGATTGGCAAATGCAATCTCTGAGCTAGTTGGAGAAAAAAGGTAATCAAAGGAAGTTCCAGTTGGACTTTCCCTGCCAACCCTACCCAAATTTCATACCCTGCGGTTTTCGTTCCTCTGTTTTATATTTCGTTCCTCGAATCGAGACTTTCTTTGTCGAGGATCTTTGGTTTAGGGTACTCCATCGAGTTTCAGTTTCTTCTTCTAATGGTTGTATCCGTCTAAGGTGGCTATTTGAGCGATTGAAGTATCGCGTACAGCAGAAATAAAGTCTTTGGGTAGATGGGGTCACTGATTAGCCCGCTGAGCTGCTCTGTCCCCTCTACCGGGATGGGATGGTTTATGCGCTTGTCCCGATGAAGCTTAGGATCCGATAGAAACACGGGTCGTGTCATACCATTTATTCAGCCAAGAAGCATTCGTCTACGGCACTTGAATTGGTCTAGCTACAACCCTCCAGTGGAATTAAAGCGACTCGGGAGCTAAGTCGAAGATCTCGGTGTCGTCGTGAGTGGTTGATAAACAACGATTGCAGTTTGATTTAGGGAGTCCCAACCCTGTGAAGCTTAACCATCCTCTTCAGTTTAGGTATCCGGGTTGGCTGTTAGCTTTAGTCGTTCGGCACTCTTCCTTCATTCTCATTCAACAAGGAGAAGTGTCTAATCAAAATCATTGGTTGAGCCTCGCGTATATTATATGATGTCGTCCTGGAATTGAACTAGGGTTTAAGGTCGATCAAGTTCAAACAATTCGGCTCTGCGTACCGAAGGCTATGTCCCAGTAAGCATTTCCTCTGTTTCCTTGTTTCCCACCTCTGACCTTCCGCTATGACATGAATAGTCCACTAATAAGTCAGGTATCTCTGAAAAGTAAGACCGTCCTCTTCCCTTCGTCAATAGAAGAACTCCAACCAAGCTACTAACCCCTTTCACTCTGCTTTTGGTAACGAACTTACGAACAGTCTTTGCTCTAGGTAGAGGCGGCTGTGCTTTTCATTTTATTCGATATTTCCGCGAGGGCCTCCGCTTTCCTCGAGGGAATACGACGAGCACTCATCTCCAGCATTCAGGTGGTCCTATCATCTCTATTTCCTCCCGACATTTCCTTCTCTAGTCAGGGAAGCCATAATCAGCCAGTAAGAAGTATATCGCTCCCCCAACCTACTACCCTCGGAGAGATTCCTACGGTTTTCTTTTTAAAAATAATACATAGGTGGGAAAGTGGTATGAATATGGGGTTCGAAGTCGCCTAAAAGAACCTTTCTCATTCGCAAAGCAGTTGTATTTCTTTTATGCACATTTACTTATGTTGATAGAGGGAGTGGGATGAAAAACATAAGGTAGATAGGTAATGAACAAAGATGTGCAATCTGGGCAAAAAAAAACCAGTTTACTATGTTATATGGTATAATTATATTAGAAGTCTAAAAGGAAACACAAGGAAAAAATGTCTACTCTCCCGGGATCTGATCGCATTTTTGTGTCGTGTTTGCATATTTCTTACAGTCAATATCATCAACAATGCATTATACGAATGTAACTCTTATTTTTCCTTTCTTGAAAACATACCGAGATATTACCTACGTTTGGAAATACTTGACGTGGTTTTAGTTCAGTATGACTATAGAGCATGTTAGCCTGTTTTATGCTGACCGTTGAATGATTCAACACGCAGATCCTGTCCCTATCTGCTACCCCCTACTGATCTTCCAGCCTGTTAGCTGTCAGTCTGTCACAGCCACATGAGCCCTATCACAAGTTTGCAATTGAGACAATTCACAAAAAAAAGTTTGCAATTGAGACTCTGATTTAAGTTAAGAGGTGCAATCAGAAATCATAACATAAAGGAACAAATGCTAGTGGTGAGTACCTCTTCGGCTGTCCGCCTCTTGCCTCTCCTCGTCCTCCTGCCGGCCGCCACCATTGCGGCCAGTACATCCATCGATTCGGGTGTCGTTGGTGGCAGGATTAATCAAACAACAGCGCCTATAGCTGAAGGCCCCTTGTTTGCACCCCCGTACAAGCTAACACCTACGCCCCCAAGACATCCGCCTGCACCCCCGGCCAAGGTAACACCTACGATGCCGAGTGCTCTGCCTGCAGCTATTGGGACAACAAGCATGAAAGTGAAATCCTCCTCTGTAAGAAGAGTTGTTGCAATTTTAGCTCCTGTGGGCGGCTTCATTTTGCTTAGCATCTTGTTCCTCGGCACCTATTTTATACGTAAACGAAGAACACAACAACAATATGAGATGGAGATGGAGGAAGAGTTTGGGGAGCTACAAGGAACACCAATGAGGTTCACATTTCAGCAGCTAAAAGCAGCAACCGAGCAATTCGCAGACAAGCTCGGGGAAGGAGGATTTGGGTCTGTTTTCAAGGGTCAATTTGGTGATGAAAGGATTGCAGTAAAATGTTTGGATCGAGCGGGTCAGGGCAAAAAAGAATTTTCTGCAGAGGTTCAAACAATTGGCAGCATTCATCATATTAATTTGGTCAGATTGATTGGTTTTTGTGCAGAGAAATCGCATAGGCTCTTGGTATATGAGTACATGCCAAAAGGATCCTTGGATAGATGGATCTATCATCAACATGACAATGATTCACCTCCCCTGAATTGGAGCACGCGGTGCAAGATTATCACTCACATAGCTAAGGGTCTCACTTATCTTCATGAGGAGTGCATGAAAAAGATTGCCCATTTGGATGTCAAACCACAAAACATCCTCTTAGATGATAACTTCAATGCTAAACTTTCTGATTTTGGACTATGCAAGCTCATTGACAGGGATATGAGTCAAGTGTTTACCAGAATGAGGGGCACACCTGGATATTTAGCTCCCGAATGGTTGACATCACAGATCACGGAAAAGGCCGATGTCTATAGCTTTGGTGTTGTGGTCATGGAAGTCATTAGCGGAAGAAAGAACCTCGACAATTCTAGATCCGAAGAGAGCATCCATCTCATCACCCAATTGGAGGAAAAGGTGAAGACTAATCGGTTGGTAGAATTGATTGACAATAAGAGTAACGATATGCTAGCACATAAGCAGGATGCAATTGAGATGATGAAGCTCGCAATGTGGTGTTTGCAGATTGATTGCAAAAGAAGGCCTAAAATGTCCGAGGTAGTCAAGGTCTTGGAAGGTGCCATGAATGCAGAGAGCAACATTGATCATAACTTTGTTGCAACAAATCAAGTGTATTTCGGCGCTGCTGGAAATGTGGTCTCGTCGGTTCCACCTCTAGCTTCACATGTATCAGGCCCCAGGTGAAATGAGAAAATCTTGACAAGATAGACAATTAGATTACAATCAGGACATGCGATGTTCTTATGTAAAGCAAATGACAAGTCTGTTGTATCTCCTTAAATTATTATAATCTGAAGCCCCTTGTATTGAGTTAATTTTACCCGCAAAGTATTTCAATATTGCAAACCTTCTTGTCCTACAGCAGCTGGACTGAATTTAGTCATTAGAATGTTCAATTTTTTCATGTAATGCAAGTCTGTTTTCAGATCAACTAATGCAAGTGTTTTTCTAGTCATTGTAGTTGAAATTAACAGCATGTTCCAAAATGCTCCCAGGATCCAACAAAGCAGAGAAATTGACAGAATGAATGGTATTTGGAAGTAGAAAAGATTACAAGTGCTTTTAATTTCTCCCAATTTCCAGTGTGTTTTCCTTTCATAATAGGTTGTGCTATGCTTAGTAATATGTATCATAATAAGGCATTTGATTTTCAAATCACTTAGCATTTTGAAACTAATAAAGTGTATTGCATCATCATATGTCTGGATAGTTGGCCGTGTCTCAAGTTTGTACATGGAAGTCAATCATGGTACCACTTTGCTGCTCATCGATCTCTGCTACTACAACCATGAGAATGCCCCCTATTTAATAGGCAATATGGCACCAGTTTCACTAGAATATGAATATTAACAGAACCAGTTGTAAGTTGCTGCATACCACTCATGTGACTCAATGGTGCGGTGGATTAGCTGAATTCCCTTGGCAAACTGTTCATTGATCTCCAGGGGAGCTCCTCAGTTCCACCTCTGGCCTCACATATATAAGGCCCAAAGTGACATGAGACAATCTTGACATAGAAGGTAGGGGCAGGACATGAGATTTTCTTATGTAAAGCAAATGACGTTTTTGTTGCATCTTCTCTAATTATTACAATCTGAGGCCCAACTTTACCTGAGACATAGTTCAACATTGCAAACCTCATTGTTCTATAGCAACTGGACTGAATTTATTCATTAGAATCTCAGTTTCCCCATGTAACAAATACAGATCCGTTAGAAACCACACATGACATCATCATGGATACTTGGCAGCTCATCTCTGCTACTGAGACCATGTAATGCTCCCTGTTACCGGGCTATATGACATCATTTTTTACGACAATTTGAAAATTAATAGCAGTAGTGGAGAGGTGCACGATGACGATGACTTCATGGTGCAGTCAATTATCTGAATTAGTCCTCAGCCATTACCGGGTGCTGAATTGTTGCATGAGCGATCGATTGGCAGCAGGATTTCCAAACCTGTACTTAGGCGCAGATGATTCCAAAACCTGTTGAACCGTACTCAACATCAAGTAGAAATAGGAGAAAGGAAAAGGACGAAGGTTCACCAGCAGCAGCGACAGCGGTAGCGGCTGTGGGGAAGACATGCGCAGGCACCGCCGCAGCACCGCCAGGAAGTGTGATGGGGCGGCGGAGGAAGACGATGGATATTTTCTCTCTGGTCGGACCGGGCTTCGAACTGACGAGTCAATATGGGTCATGTTATCGGGCCTGTTGAGGACGCCTTAGGCGGCTTTCCCTTGACTGGATTGCTTCAATCTTCCTTCAGGCGGTAGCACAATTGCGCAGCTTGTTCTGCTCTCTGAACTGAACTGAACTGGTATCAATCAGGTTCAAACTGCCATGTTTTGATCTATTGACATGGCAATATATTTGACAGATAACTAGTATTATTAATTGTCATATGGTTGAAGCTAGGGATTAAGTTTGTAACACCAACCTCCTGCCATCTGTCCCGTTGTTCCTCATGCATGCTTGTGCACAGATTTGCAAGGCCAGAGACTGCATGTTATTATCTGGATTCTGGAACTGCAGAGCGTCTTGCAGACATCCGCTGACAATAATTTTTCAGAGACAAAAACTGGTTAGGTTAGCTTGTCCAACACTAATGAGATAGAAACAACACCTCAGCTGACAATATTGCTCGATTTCCTCGCAAGCGGAAAATACGGCTCGAACCTATATGGGATTCTTTTGCTCCTTCTCACCACTACTGGTAACCAACAATGTTGGCAGTTGGCGGGGCAAATTATTTGTTTTTTAGAAGAAAAGGGCTTCCCCCGCTTTATATTATAAAGCATTCGACACCGATACAACCGGGAGACGATACAAACACACACCACCACTACACACACCACGCACCCAAGGCAAGAACACACACCCAGGGCGAGATACACGGGTGTCGGGCACCGACACACCACTCCAACGAACTACAAAGCACACTAAAGATGAGCAAAGAGGCATCGCCTTGAGCCGACGGAGATCACCATGAGCAATCACCGAGGAGAGGTGAGACGACCGACGACGGAGCAGCGACTCTAAAACGGTGCCTCCAACAAGGGTACGACCATAGCCGCCACCGTCCGATCACGTAGATCAGGCTTTCACCCGGAGTAACCCGAAGGGAAAGGAAGCACCGCGACGGAGCCTGCAGGGAGGAAACGACGTCCGCGGACGCTGCCACCGGCGGTCAGTACGAGAACTGGGCAAGTGATGTACCCCGGTGCACCAACCCTTCGACATCCCTTGCTCCGTCAACCACCCACATCCATGCCTCCCGCGCGACCATGTCTGCTCGCTGATACGTCTCCAACGTATCTATAATTTTTGATTGCTCCATGCTATATTATCTACTGTTTTGGGCAATATTGGGCTTTATTTTCCACTTTTATATTACTTTTGGGACTAACCTATTAACCGGAGCCCAGCCCAGATTTGTTGTTTTATGCCTATTTCAGTGTTTCGAGGAAAAGGAATATCAAACGGAGTTGAAACGGAACGAAATCAACTGGAGAAGTTATTTTTGGAAGGAAACCTACCAGATAGAGTTGGACCCTAAGTCAGAAGATGAAGGAGGTGCTCACGAGGGTAGGGAGCGCGCCCACCCCCCTTGGGGCGCGCCCCCTGCCTCGTGGCCCCCCCTTCGGTCAACCGACGTACTCCTTTCACCCATATATACCTACGTATCGTAAAACTTCCAGAACGAGATTAGATCGGGAGTTCCGCCGCCGCAAACCTCTGTATCCACCAAAAACCAATCGGGACCCTGTTCCGGCACCCTGCCGGAGGGGGGATCCCTCACCGTTGGCCATCTTCATCATCCCGGCGCTCTCCATGACGAGGAGGGAGTAGTTCACCCTCGGGGCTGAGGGTATGTGCCGGTAGTTATGTGTTTGATCTCTCTCTCTCTCTCTCGTGTTCTTGATTTGGCACGATCTTGATGTATCGCGAGCTTTGATATTATAGTTGGATCTTATGTTTCTTCTCCCCCTCTTCTCTCTTGTAATGGATTGACTTTTCCCCTTGAAGTAATATTATCGGATTGAGTGTTTAAAGATTTGAGAACACTTGATGTATGTCTTGCCGTGCGTATCTGTGGTGACAATGGGATATCACGTGATTCACTTGATGTATGTTTTAGTGATCAACTTGCGGGTTCCGCCCATGAACCTATGTATAGGGGTTGGCACACGTTTTTGTCGTGATTCTCCGGTAGAAACTTTGGGGCACTCTTTGAGGTTCTATGTGTTGGTTGAGTAGATGATTGAGATTGTGTGATGCATATCGTATAATCATACCCACGGATACTTGACGTGACATTGGAGTATCTAGGTGACATTAGGGTTTTGGTTGATTTGTGTCTTAAGGTATTATTCTAGTACGAACTCTAGGGCTGTTTGTGACACTTATAGGAATAGCCCAACGGATTGATTGGAAAGAATAACTTTGAGGTGGTTTCGTACCCTACCATAATCTCTTCGTTTGTTCTCCGTTATGAGTGACTTCGGAGTGACTCTTTGTTGCATGTTGAGGGATAGTTATATGATCCAATTATGTTATTATTGTTGAGAGAACTTGCATTAGTGAAAGTATGAACCCTAGGCCTTGTTTCCTAGCATTGCAATACCATTTACGCTCAGTTTTACCACTTGTTACCTTGCTGTTTTTATATTTTTAGATTACAAAAACCTATATCTACCATTCATACTGCACTTGTATCACCATCTCTTCACCGAACTAGTGCACCTATACAATTTACCATTGTATTGGGTGTGTTGGGGACACAAGAGACTCTTTGTTATTTGGTTGCAGGGTTGCTTGAGTGAGAACATCTTCATCCTACGCCTCCCACGGATTGATAAACCTTAGGTCATCCACTTGAGGGAAATTTGCTACTGTCCTACAAACCTCTGCATTTGGAGGCCCAACAACGTCTACAAGAAGAAGGTTGTGTAGTAGACATCACTCGCCCGCACCCGAGCTGTGCAATCTGCCTAAGATCCACGCATCTCCCACCGCCAGGGCCGCCGCCCAGCATCCAGACCGTCCCGGCACCCTCAAAGGAGACGACTTTGGACGGAGCCAACTCCCACCATCCCCGCAACCTGCAAACCATCCCGCCTCGGACATCACATGGGACAACAGCCACGAAGCCTCAGGCCGGGGAAAGGGGAAGGGGAGGTGCGCCACTCGGCCACTCCTGGCACCCACGGTGCTGGTGACGGCGGCTCGACCACGTCGAAGCCCCATCCCTCCAACCACCCCCCCCCCCCCCCCCCCGAAGCACCTGCTTTGCATCATCCCTGCTATTGGCACAACCCAACGCGAGGCCACCGACGGCCGCTCGTCCGATGAAGGAGGGAGAAGATCCACCGCCGCCGCCGCTAGGGAGGGATCCAGGGACAGCCCGCCCGCGCCGCGCACCGCCGACCACAACCGAGAAGGACGCCCAACTGTACTCGGAGCCCGCACGCGCCGCCACGACCAACCGCCATGCCACCAGCACCACCACCCCTATGCACGGCGGTGCCAGCCGCCCGCGGCCCTGCTGCACCCAGCACGCGCCGCCGGAAGAGGCGCCGGAGGCAGATCCGGCCGGATCTGACCGGAGCCCACCCGCGCTCACCACCTGAAGGACCGGCCAGCGCGAGATCCCAAGAGCCCGCAGCCGCCACACCGCAAGCCACCGCCCAGACCACCAGCGTACCACGAGAAGACGCGTCCGCCGCGCCGCCGCCCCCGCGCAAGGCCGACGTCTGCGCCCGATCCAGCCGTCCCGCACCGGCCCACCATGGAAGAGCGCAGGGGATAGGAGAGCCCTGCCGCCGCCAACGCCGGCCGGGCTTTGCCCGGCAGCGCTTGCCAGCGGTGGCGGGGGAGGAGGCATGGGCAGGGGAGGGAGTTTGGGTGGCGGCTAGGGTTGCCGCCCGGGCCGCTCGCGGGAGCGACCAGGAGGGGAGGGGAGGGAAAAACTGGGGCTAAACTGTTTAGGCGAAAGTTCTATTTGTTTTTTCAGTGGACGTTTGAGGATTTTGGTGCATTTTCAATCCAAATATTTAAGACATTTTGAGCTTGCCAAGGTGTGTGCTCTGTCTGGAGCTACAAGAACAATGGATGAATGGAAGGAACAGACCTGCAAAGTAGTAGTTCCAAGGTGTACAGGATAGGAGGTAGCTGCCGTTCCTATCGTGTGACACTGGCAACCACAATCTCTTCCCAAGGCTATCCTTTTGGAGGATACTTCTCAGTCCTGAGAAAGAGACTTGTCGGAGAGTAACCTGAGAGAATTTCAGAAAGGTATGCAGGTATTTTTTATTGTGAAGTACCCAGATTTGTGCAGTAGCCAGTAGCCACACACACACAAACACATATGTTGACCTACTAGTGACATGAACAAGAATCGAGGGACGAAAATGTAAAACTTACCTTGTATATACTACTCCCGTGGAGAAATGGAAGGATAAGAGCATCCCCAGTCGCGCCCCCAGAAGCCCGTTTTTCGTCGGCTCGGGCCGAAACTGGTGCCGGCGGACCCAGGCCGAACCCGGCGCCCTGGGGGGCGCCTAGGGCGCCGACACAAGCGAAAAAGGCACGTGGGTCCGCCATGTCGGCGAGTCGAGCGCCTCTTTCCGTCGTTTCTTCCCGCTTTTCCCCCACTTCCCTCCCATTCTCTCTCTTCCTCCCGCCAATCTCCCTCCCGCTCGCCTCCCAGCCGGCCGCCATGCCACCGAAGAAGTATGTCGTCCCCCGCACTGCGGCAACCGCGACCGCCTCCATCGCCCAGCCGAAGCAGAGGAAGCCGAGGGCGCCGCCGTCCAAGCCACCGGGCATGTCAAACGCCAACTGGAGGGTAGAAGTTCATCGACGGGATGGCTGTCACCGCCGACCGGCAAAACAGGGCGATCTCCAAGAAGGCCCATGACAACGCGGCGCGTGCGGCTGCGGCTTCGGCGGACCAAGCCGAGGCCGAGGCGACTTGCGCGGGGATGATGAATCCACCTGACAGCCACGCCCAGTACACCCCTGGGGCCAGCAGGCGTCAGCTCTCCGTCGTCGCAACCATGGGGATCGCCCTCGCCGGGCTACGCCGACGGGGACGCGCACGGTGGGTTCAACCCCAACGTCACCTTCCCCCATGGACACCCGGCCCAGTGCACGCCCTCGCCTGCCTTCGCCGCGTGCAGTACCCTCCATACAACTACTCTCCGCCCGCCTACGCGTCCTCCCCGACGCCCCCTTTCCGTCGTGGCGCGCTTCCCTTCTCGCACCTCGGCGACACCGACGAGACCGAGGCCGACATGGAGAACATCATCGCGACCGGCTCGACCGCGGCCGCCGCGTCTCCCGGGTTCGTCACCCCGGACGACACGGTGGATCTCAGCGGCGGCATGGACGGCGAGCTCGGCTACGTCTACGGCGAGGAGGAGCAGGAGGAGCAGGAGGAGGAGGATGAAGAGGAGGAGGAGGAAGAGCAGGCGACTGTTCCAGCGAGGAGGCGCAAGAAGAAGAAGCGGGCGACCAGGTCCGCCGAGCCGCGCATCAAGTGGGCGTCCAAGGAGGAGGAATGCCTCGCCGAAGCATGGAAAATCGTCTGCCTCGACCCGACCACCAGCACGAACCATTGGGGGCGTATCCAGGGAGCGCATCGAGGCCGAGTTCAACGAACGCAAGCTCGTCGACCCCTACTTTAAAGGCATCTACATGCAGCGCGGGGCGAAGGCGATGGCGAACCATTGGGGGCATATCCAGGGGGCGTGCAACAAATGGCATGGGATCGTCAAGGAGGTCGCGGCTCGCCCGGAGAGCGGCGCCGGCGTTGAGGATCAGGTATGGCACGCCGGTCTCCCGCCTCTCTTCGCCGTGTGCACCCGCCAACTGTTTGTTCCTCCGCGCAGTTGCTGCGCATGTTCGCCTTGTATCGGCAGGGCAACAACGACGCCGAGTTCAAGTACCTCCACGTTTACAAGCGCATTGACATGTGCGAAAAGTGGGCGGAAGTCCGGCGCACCCTCGACAAGGCCAAGGAGACCTACAAGCCGGACGCGCCGACGCCGGGCGCGCCAGAGGGGCAGCCGGACGGCAACTAAGGGGCCAAGAAGGGGAAACACGCCGACGCGGCTACCGCGCGAGTGCAGGAGTCCATCGAGCATTGCCTTGCCGACGCATAGGCGCGGGCCGTCCTGCGTGAAGAGAAAACCGCGGCGCGGTGGTCGTCGTTGATGACGAACAGCGCCATCAAGCTCAACCTGCTCCGGACCAACGTCGCCGCGAAGAAGAGGAATACCGACCTGGCTTTTCTGATGGGCGGGGCGGACATCCTCCAGAGCACCGACGAGAAGCTCAAGGCGTGGTACATGGCGGTGCGCGGCCTCATCCTGAACCAGCTGCCAACGACGGCGACGCCAACTCCCGCGCCCATGCCGACGCCGTCGCCAAGCCCGAGTGATGACGCCTCCACGACGCCCAGCAGCACCGAAGCCGCACCGACACCGCCCAGCACAGAAGCAGCTCCGTCACCGCCGAGCCCGCGCACGCCGACTCCACCGACGCTTGAGGCCGACCCCGCCGAGTGATGCGTTGCGCACGCAAACTTGTGGCGCTCTATTTTTTGTACGCCAGACTACATCCGATCGCCGAACTGTGACTTGTGATCGCCGTACTTGTGACGTCTTTTGTGAGCGGGAACGACCAAGTTTGAATTTTCCGCATCGTGGGGCCGGCGCCTTGGGGCGTGACTGGGAGCTAGGTCGCCCCCAGGGGCCGAGCTAGCGCCGGTTCGCCCCCAGGCCGCTCTTTTTAGGCGCCCTGGGGGGCTGAACGGCTGGAGATGCTCTAAGGTCAATCCTCAATATTCCAGACTTCTCTCCTCTTCTCGCTAGAGTAGGACAATGTCATCGAAGCTAATCAACATAGCATCAGAGACACCCGTCTCCGGCGAGGCAGCGGCGGCCGTGGAACAGCGTTGAGTGGGTTCGGAGGCGGCGGAAGTTGGTGGTGGTGCTGGTGGTCAACGGCGCTGTGAAGGAGGGCGACCTGGGCCTGTGAGGCGACTCAGTGCAGCGGGGGAACTGAGCAGAGTGCTGCGACGGTGAAGGAAGGTGCCGGGAGGAACAAGGCGGCGAGGAGCAGTGGTCTGATTTACCACAGGTGAGTTGGATTCCTGTGAGTTGGCTGTTTGTGTGGTTGCGTGTGGAGGTTTCCCAGACTAGTGGTGTGATTAGGGAGGAGAAAGACGGCCTGTGTATCTTCTGTTAGATATAAGGTCAGATTCAACTCCCAGGAGACTGAGATTTTTACCCCTACTAGGGGGATTCGGCAAGGGGACCCCCTCTCCCCTTATTTGTTCCTTCTTTGTGCGGAAGGGTTGTCCAGTATGTTGACGTTTGAAGAAGAAGTTGGTGGCATAGATGGGATTAGAGTGTGCAGAAATGCACCGCCAGTTTCACACCTTTTATTTGCTGGCGATTCTCTAATTCTCATGAGAGCAGATGTGATGAATGCAACTTCCTTACAAAACGTATTGGATACCTATTGTGCAAGTTCAGGACAAATGGTGAGTTTGGCCAAGTCTAGCATTTTCTTCAGTCCCAACACCTCAGTTGTTTCAAAAGCAGAAATTAGTCAAATTCTTCATATTGACACAGAAGCATTATCTGACAAGTATCTTGGGTTGCCAGCAATTGTGGGAGCTGACAAAAGTGACTGTTTCAGGCATTTCGTTGATAGAATTAAAGCAAGATTGATAGGTTGGATGGAGAAACAACTATCACTTGGAGGTAAAGAGATTTTATTAAAGTCTGTGGCACAGGCAATTCCAGTTTTTGCCATGTCAGTTTTTAGTCTTCCAAAAGGAATTTGCAAAGAAATCACAGATATTATTGCACAATTTTGGTGGGGTGATGATGAAGAGCACAGGAAAATGCATTGGATGGCGTGGTGGAAGCTATGTATTCCAAAAAATGAGGAGGTATGGGATTTCGTGATTTATATTCATTCAACTTAGTTATGCTTGCTAAGCAATGCTGGAGGCTCATCACTAATCCAGATTCCTTGGTTGCAAAAGTACTGAAAGCTAAATACTACCCCAATGGAACTCTTTTGGATGCGACCCCAAAGAATGGGTCATCATTTACATGGCAAAGTATTTTAAAGGGCCTTGATACATTCAAGAAAGGTTACATATGGAGGATTGGTACTGGTGAGGAGGTAAATATATGGAGGGATCCTTGGATACCTTCAAGCTCAGATATGAAGGTAATTACACCGAGAGGCCAATCAATTATTACAAGAGTTTGTGAACTCATTGATCCGGTGACCGGGGAGTGGGATGAACAGCTATTACAGAGCCTTTTCTACCCTGTAGATATTAGAAGAATACTTCAGATCCTGCTCAACACACACGCATTTGAGGATTTCATTGCCTGGCAACCTAATCGCACCGGAATTTTTTCAGTGAAAACTGCGTACCATTTGCAATGGATGCACACTTATAGGGCACTTGCAAATATGATGGTGAGGGCTGGTGGTTCAACGCCTTTGGCAGTGTGGAATACACTTTGGAAAGTGCAAGTCCCACGTAGAATTCAGATTTTTGGGTGGAGGGTTCTGCAAGGAATCGTTCCGCTAAAAGCAATCCTGACAAACAGACACATTGGTTCTAATGGGGCGTGCCCGATATGCCATCAAGGTGCTGAGGATATTAGGCATCTTTTATTTCTATGTGTGCATGCAAAGGAAGTGTGGAGGCGTCTTGGGATGTTGCAACTGGTGGAAGATGCTGTACCAGTGGATAGGTCGGGCTCGATTATATTCGAACATCTTTTAACCCTTTCGGATGATCTACTGATGGTACATTCTAATGTCAACTTCAAACAAGCACTAATGGTGGGAGCATGGTACTTGTGGTGGATACGTAGGCGAATGACACATGATGAGCCGGTGCCACCTTCTTGGAGATGGCCCATATCCATTCTATCGATTGCTTCAAATTTCCAGAATTCATTGACAAGTTCACATGTAATGCCAGAGACTAAATGGTGTAAGCCGGACCCAGGATATACAAAACTAAATGTTGATGCATCCTTTTTTCCAGATGAAGGGAGTGGGATAACTGCGGCTGTTATGAGGGATATTCATGGAAACTTCATTGCCGCGCAATGCAATTTTGTATCGGTGGCGGCGGATGCGATTACAATGGAGGCGATGGCCATGAGAGATGGGCTATTCTTTGCCAACTCTCTAGGACTAAACCAGATTGAAGCGGAATCAGATTCTCTCCAGGTAATTAACTTCTGCAATGGCCAAGAAAGATGGTGGGATGAAGCTGCGGCTCTCTTCGCGGAATGCGTTGATATTAGTACGTCGATTGGGAAGGTCATTTTTAAGCATTGTATTCGTTCTTGTAATCAAGCGGCGCATGTGCTAGCTAACTTCTCCTTTTGTAATAAGTCGAATCTCAATTGGTTAAACGAGCCACCTGATGTCATTGTCAGTAAGCTCGTGGACGATGTAAGTGTTCTATAATTCAATAAAGCTTGCCATGATGGCCTTCCCTCAAAAAAAAGGAGGAGAAAGACGGCTAGCTAGTGCAGTGTGCAGAGGAGGCTTGAATCATCAAACTACACATTATACGGATGTAACTCTTTTTTGTCTTTCTTGAAAACGTAGAGAAATAATTCGAAAGGGACTAACAAGCAAACAAGTCCGGCAAAGCTAAGTCAGGCCCTACCAAGATTATAGAGCATGTTAGGTTGTTTTATGCTGACCGTTGAATCATTCAACACACAGATGCGGTCCCTGTCTGCTATCCCCTACCACTCTTCCAGCCTGTTAGGTGTAAGTTTGTCATAGCCACAGGAGCCCTATCCCAAGTTTGCCTTGAGACTCTTATTCAAGTTAACGGGTGGAATCACAAATCATAACACGAAGGAACAAATGGCAGTAGTGAGTACCTCGTCAGCTCTCCACCTCCGGCCTCTCCTCCTTCTCCTCTTCCCTATTGCTACCATCACGGCGAGTGCATTCCATGGATCCATTGCCGGTGGTACCACGATCAATCGAACCGTTATCGGTGGTGCCACAGGCTATCGCCCAATATCGCCTACAGCTGCTAGGCCCTTGCCTGCACCCCCGGCCAAGGTAACACCTACGACCCCAAGTGCTCAGCCTGCACCCCCGCCCAAGGTAATACCTACGGCCCCGAGTGCTCTGCCTGCAGCTATTGGGACAACAAGCATGAAAGTGAAATCCTCCTCTGTAAGAAGAGTTGTAGCAATTTTAGCTCCTGTAGTTGGCTTCATTTTGCTTAGCATCTTGTTCCTCGGCACCTATTTTATACGTAAACGAAGAACACAACAACAATATGAGATGGAGATGGAGGAAGAGTTTGGGGAGCTACAAGGAACACCAATGAGGTTCACATTTCAGCAGCTAAAAGCAGCAACCGAGCAATTCGCAGACAAGCTCGGGGAAGGAGGATTTGGGTCTGTTTTCAAGGGTCAATTTTGTGATGAAAGGATTGCAGTAAAATGTTTGGATCGAGCGGGTCAGGGCAAAAAAGAATTTTCTGCAGAGGTTCAAACAATTGGCAGCATTCATCATATTAATTTGGTCAGATTGATTGGTTTTTGTGGAGAGAAATCGCATAGGCTCTTGGTATATGAGTACATGCCAAAAGGATCCTTGGATAGATGGATCTATCATCAACATGACAATGATTCACCTCCCCTGAATTGAAGCACGCGGTGCAAGATTATCACTCACATAGCTAAGGGTCTCGCTTATCTTCATGAGGAGTGCATGAAAAAGATTGCCCATTTGGATGTCAAACCACAAAACATCCTCTTAGATGATGACTTCGATGCTAAACTTTCTGATTTTGGACTATGCAAGCTCATTGACAGGGATATGAGCCAAGTGTTTACCAGAATGAGAGGCACACCTGGATATTTAGCTCCTGAATGGTTGACATCACAGATCACGGAAAAGGCTGATGTCTATAGCTTTGGTGTTGTGGTCATGGAAGTCATCAGTGGAAGAAAGAACCTCGACAATTCTTGATCCGAAGAGAGCATCCATCTCATCACCCAATTGGAGGAAAAGCTGAAGACTAATCGGTTGGTAGAATTAATTGACAATAAGAGTAACAATATGCTAGCACACAAGCAGGATGGAATTGAGATGATGAAGCTCGCAATGTGGTGTTTGCAGATTGATTGCAAAAGAAGGCCTAAAATGTCCGAGGTAGTCAAGGTCTTGGAAGGTGCCATGAATGCGGAGAGCAACATTGATCATAACTTCGTTGCAACAAGTCAAGTGTATTTCGGCGCTGCTGGAAATGTGGTCTCATCGGTTCCACCTCTAGCTTCACATGTATCAGGTCCCAGGTGAAATGACAAAATGTTGACAAGATAGACAATTAGATTACAAGCAGGACATGAGATTTTATTATGTAAAGCAAATGACAAGTCTGTTTGTATCATCTCAAATTATTATAATCTGAAGCCCCTTGTCTTGACTTAATTTTACCTGCAATGTATTTCAATATTGCAAACCTTCTTGTTATACAGCAGCTGGACTGAATTTAGTCATTAGAATGTTCAATTTTTTCATGTAATGCAAGTCTGTTTTCAGATCAACTAATGCACGTATTTTTCTAGTCATTGTAGTTAAAACTAACAGCATGCTCCAAAATGCTCCTAAGCTCCAACAATATTTGGAAGTACCAACTAGTCAAAATCACGTGCTTTTAAGTTCTCGCAATCTCCAGTGTCTTTTCATTTCATATCAGGTTGTGATGTGCTTAGTAATATGTATCGTATAAGGCAGTTGATTTTTAAGTCAATTAAAATTTTGATACTAATAAAGTGTCTCAAGTTTGGATAGCTGACAGTGTCTCAAGTTTGTACATGGAAGTCATTCCTGCACTTTGCTGCTCATCGATCTCTGCTACTATGACCATGAGAATGCCCCCTATTTACCAGGCTGTATGGCCAATTTCGCGAGAATTTGAATATTAATAAAACCAGTCGGAAGTTGCTGCATAGCACTCGTGTGACTCCATGGTGCAATGGATTAGCTGAATTCCTCGGAAAGCTGTTTGTCGATCTCCAGGGGAGCTCATCAGTTCCACCTCTGGCCTCACATCGTGTATAAGGCAATCCCGACATGGTAAAATGGGACAATCCTGACATAGAAGGTAGGCAATTAGATTATGAGCAGGACATGAGATTTTCTGATGCAAAGCAAATGACATGTCTGTTGTATCTTCTCAAATTATTACAATCTGAGGCCCAACTTTATCTGAAAAATAGTTCAACATTGCAAACCTTGTTGTTCTACAGCGGCTGGACTGAATTTGTTCATTAGAATGTTCAGTTTCTCCATGTTATGCGGCTCTGTTGTTAGAACAACTGACGCATGTATTTTTCTAGTCATTGTAGTTGAAATCAGCGGCATGTTCCAAAATGCTCCTAGGCTCCAAAAGAGCGGAGAAATGGACATAATGAACGAAATTTTTGGGACTAACTACTATAACACGTATCAGTTAGAAACTACAAACACTTTTTGAAGTCATGTTATGCTCCCTGTTACTTGGCAGCTCATCTCTGTTACTGTACATGATTTTGGGACTAACTGATACAGATTCATTAGAAACCACACATTGTACATGACATCATCATGCATACTTGGCAGCTCATTTCTGCTACCGTAGCGAACATTCAGAAGAAAGTAAAAGGAGGAAGGTTCACCTTTCCCCGATGCGGCGGGGGCGGCGGAGGGGATCAACAACAGCAGCAGTAGTAGCGGCTGTAGCCTGCCATTAGGACTGGGGAGCTGGTCAAAATCGCCACCGCCGGAGCGCCGCCGGGAAGTGTGACGGGCGACAGAGGAAGGGGACGGATGGGCCCTGTTGATTTTTTCTCTCTAGTCGATCCGGGCCACGAACGTTCAGACTTACGCGTCAACATGGGCCATGTTATTGGGCCAGTTGAAGACGCCTTCTTGGCTGGATTGCTTCACTATTCCTTGAGGCGGTAGCAGCGGCGCAGCTTGTTCTGGTCTCTGAATCAGCTTCCAACTGCAATGTTTTGATGTGTTGACATGGCAATACATTTTACAGATCCCTAGTATTATTAACTGTCATATGGTTCAAGCTAGGGATTAAATTTGCAACACCAACCTCCTGCCATCTGTCCCGTAGTTCCTCATGCATGCTTGTGCAGAGCTTCACAAGGCCAGAGACAGCATGTTATCCGGATTCTGGAACAGCAGAGCGTCTTGTAGACATATGATGACAACAATTTTTCAGAGACAAGAACTTGTTAGGTTAATTTGTCCAACACTAATGAGATAGAAAAAAAATACCTCAGCTAACAATATTGCTCGATTTCCTCAGAAGCGGAAAATACGGCTCAAACCTATCGTGAATCATCACAAGAAAAAAAGTATAAAATGCTATGAATATGGGATTTTGCTGCTCCTTTTCACCACTACAGGTAACTAACAATGTTGGCAGTTGGTTGGGCAAATTATTTGTTTTTTCAGTGGCCGTTTGAGGATTTTGGTGCATTTTTTAATCCAAAATTTTAGGACTTTTTGAGCTTGCAAAGCTATTTGCTCTGTCTGGAGCTACAAGAATAATGGATGAATGGAAGGAACAGACCTGCAAAGTAGTAGTTGGGAGGTATACATGGACAGGAGGTAGCTGCCGTTCCTGTGACACTGGCAGCCACAAACTCTTCCCAAGGCTATCCTTTTGGAGGATACTTCCCAGTCCTGAGAAAGAAACTTGTGGGAGAGTAACCTGAGAGAATTTCAGAAAGGTATGCAGGTATTTTTTATTGTGAAAAGTTCCCAGATTTGTTCAGTAGCCAGTAGCCACACACACAAACACATTACATATCTATCATTTCTCATTTTGACCCCATCAGGTTCTTCTAAACCAACATCACCCCAGCCTTTAATTAAACAGCAAAATAGATAAACCCTCGTGGATGTTCTATCATCTACCTCCAGACAGACCTGTAATGCTGTTCGCCACTGACGGAGGCACTTCATCAAGAACCTGATCGACATCTGTAATGTTGAGATATTCAGGAGAGAACTCGGGCAAGGATAAATCTCCATCGAGGTACCACATAACAAGGCGTATGCTGGGCCTCGCCACAGGTAAAGGGTGCGAGCACAACAGCCCCAGCTTGAGCACCAGCTCCGCCTCATCAGCAGCATACTCGTCCAGCCTTGGGTCAATGGTGTCGACGATTGAGCCGGAGCCGCTCGCCCACGTGTCTCGCACCCATTGGACGATCACCAGAAGCTCGCCGCGGGCGTTGAACCCCACCGGCCGCCTCCCGCAGGCCACCTCTAGGACAAAGGCACCAAACGCAAACACGTCAGTTGCTTTGGTCGCCTTGCCGAACCTCGTTAGCTCAGGGGCAAGGTAGCCCCTCGTGCCGGCCACGTGGGTGGTGTGCGCATCAGCACCATGGTCGTGCAGCCTGGCAAGGCCGAAGTCACCCAGCCGACCATTCATCTCCCCATCCAGGAGCACGTTGCTGGCCTTGACGTCACGGTGTATGATGACTTGTTCCCAGTCCTCATGGAGGTACAGAAGCCCGGACGCAACGCCTTTGATGATCTGAAGCCTCTGAGACCAGGAGAGCATTGCATGCCTTGTCTGGGCATGCAGGTAGCTATCCAGGCTGCCGTTGGGCATGCACTCGTAGACCAGGAGCATCTCCTTCTTGTGCCGACAATAGCCGATCAAGCGAACGAGGTTCCGGTGCCGTAGGCGGCCAAGGATGATGATTTCAGCTGTGAATTCGGCCAGCCCCTGCTTGGATTCTGAGGAGATCCGCTTCACCGCGATGTCCATCCCAGAGCTGCCCAGGGCTCCTCTATAGACTTGCCCAAAGCCGCCTTTTCCCAGAAGCTGCATGTCGCGGAAGCCATCCGTTGCCCTGTGGAGGTCCCGGTATGCGAAGCGGCGGGGGCCAAGCTCAGCCTCCCAATCTTCGTTCCACTCTGAGTTCCTCGTCTTGCACCACCACCATCGAAGGAGAAGGCAAGCTGTTATACCTGCAAGTATGGCAAGGGAAGATATAGTTGCAGTCACCCATTTGACGACTTTTTTCTTGTCATGGGCTTCTTGTCTGGAACTATCTTGGACTTGTATTAATGGCCGCAGCAGCAGTGATAAGTTAAGTGGTTCGGCCGGTCCATACATGTTAAAGCTCCACCCAAGAATCTGATGGGCCGCACACCAATCTGGCCAATCACCGTTGGAGGCAGAGAAACCGACGTATGCTGTGGTTGGAACCCCTGCCTTTGATTTGGTGTCATTCTTGAGGACCTTTGCAAGGTCGACAGGGTAGTAAGACAAAAGCGGTAATGAGGGCTTATACATGGCGACAGGAGCAAGCCTGATGTCAAGCTGCATATCGATGTAGTCCACCCACACTTGCATTGGGTTTCCACTAGAAAGCCTCAGCGGATTGAAGTCCTTCTCGACATTGCCGCTGTAGTAGCCTGCGGTTGAAGAGACAGTGGACGTCAGGTTGTTGAGATCAGCCCCGACATGGTTGTCATCTATATCTCCGAACTCCTTGTTGACTCCTGTGTCGAGCTCGATGGCGAAGAAACGGTTTGCAAGTATGGAACCGTCGTCCTCCTCATTGACAAGTCCCAAGTATTTCCCATCTGTCCAGATACCAGATAGCGGGGCCAAGGAGATGACAAACGCCATCCCGTCTCCGGAACCGCCATAGTCGCTGGGCGTAATGGAGAACACGAAAGTGGCAGAGAAGCTCATGGACACACCATGGGAATTGACAAACGGAAGAGGTTCTGGATGGAAGCCATGCCCCTGGGTGAAGTAGCTGTCCCTCGTTAGAGAGAGGACGCCTTGTTTTGAGATGGAAGCCTCGCCGTCGAGGCGGAGCTTGCTGCCGGCGAACCCATTGTATATGAACTCCGTGACGCCATCAACGCCATCATGGCAGGAGACGATCAAGAGGACGCACAACCAGATCAGACCTGGCATGGTGCTATATGCTGGTTTTCAGACCGGAGTTTCTTTCTTTCTCCCTTTGGTTGTGTGGATGTGGTGCGAGGAGCAAGGCAAGTATTAATACTACTCACGGGCCATGAACTGCCAACCGGAGTCACTGGTGTAGTCGTTGCCCCTGCAGTTCTCCTACATGTCGATTTCAGTTTGAACGAGTCCTTGATGGAGCAATAAACTTGTCTACGGTCTAGGGACCCGTCAAAACAGCCACACAGAATTATTGCCTTCCACACTAATTTCCCATTTTTAACATTTTTTTGGCATAGCTAACGAAATGATAGTTTTATATAGAGAGGTAAAAAATTACCTCGTTCTCTTTTTTTCTTTTTCTTTTTTGCAGGGAAATTACCACGTTCTCTATGAGAGCATTCATATTTTAGCATAGTTTTAAATAGCCGGCTAGCCTTTTCAGCAGGGTGTCGCTAAATGGTCGCCTTCACAAATAGCCCGCTATAACTCCGCTATAGCTGATTTGGAGGCTCGCCGCTATTTTTCATAGCCCGCTATTTAAAACATTGTATTTTAGATCACAATAATATTACCGAGATGCTCCCAGCCTTCCACATCACTTGTTAGCTATGGTGTCAAGGCCCAAGTATTTCCGTGTACAGACATCAGACAGCGGGGCCAAGGAGGTGACAAACGCCATTCCATCGCCGGAATGGCCAGAGGCCCAGAGTCTGATGGGTGTGATGGAGAACACGAACCCCTTGTATGTGTACTCATCGATGGCAGTAACACCGTCATGCAAATAGACGAACAAGAGCACGCACAACCAAATCAGCTGGCTTGGCATGGGTGCTTTGCTGGATTTCAGAGTGGAGTTTCTTCTTTGTTGCTTCAGTTTTGTGTGCATGAGTGCTGGGAGTAACTGGTAAGTCTTAATACCACTCACTTGCCATGAACTGCCAACCGGAGTCAATGGTGTAGTCTTCGCCACTACTTTCAGTACACGTCGATTTCAGCTTGAACGAGTCCTGCGGTCCAGCGAGGAATTGAGGATCCCCTTAATGGAGCTGTAGACGTGCTCCGGTCTAGTGACCTGTCAAAACAGCAAGACACAGTCATTGCATTGCACAACGATTTCCCATTTTAACATTTTTCTACAAAGCGAACAAATTGACGGTTTTATTTAAGGGGATATATAAAATTACCACGTTCTCTGTACAAGCATTGATATTTTGGACCGTGAGACTACCACCAACACGCAGAGTAGAACAAGCATAGTCGACATATATAGCACACCAGTCTAGTCGTACGAGCTCCATGTGGCATAATAGTCCAGTCAACTTTCCATATTCTACCAACACTCAGTGAGGTCTTAGTTCTCGGGCGGCCCCCGCGTCGCTCCGCTTGGGGCGACTCGGGCGGCGCCGAACCCTAGCCGCCGAACCTCCCCTCCCGCCTCCCCCCTCCCCCCTCGCCGCCGCCCGAGGGGATCTCCGGCGCCGCCCGCGGGGTCGTCAAGGACGGCGGCGGCGAGGATTTGCTGCTCCCGACCGGAGGGCTCCGGACGCCGAGGCGGCGGCCTCGGGTGGCGAGGCGGCGCTGTCTCCCTGCAAGCGGCGCCGCAGGTGGTGACCCTCCGTTCCCTTGGCCGCGAGGGTGGCGAGGGACGGTGGGAGTTGTCGCCGGTCGCGGCGGGTGCGGCGCTCCCCTCGCCCGCGGCTGGATCTGAAGGCGGCCCCTTCCCCCACGCAGCACTCTGCCCCGCCGGATCTGGTCGTCGGTAGCCTCTGGCCGCCGGATCCGGCGTTGGGCTGCCCGGAGATGCGGTTCGAATCGGGAGAAATCCTTGGCTGGGGTGCTCTAGCCACGACGGCGGCGACACCGGCCGGTGCCGCTCCCCTCCTTGGAGGCGCCGTCGAGTTTCGTGCCCTCTCCCTCCCGCTCCATGCCCGGGAGAAATCCCATGTCTTGCCGAGACAGGTCGACAACGGTGCAGCGTGCGCCGCCTCCTTCTTGAAGGTGCCGGCT
The DNA here is from genome assembly GCF_018294505.1 of Triticum aestivum. Lineage (NCBI taxonomy): Eukaryota > Viridiplantae > Streptophyta > Magnoliopsida > Poales > Poaceae > Triticum > Triticum aestivum. The sequence goes on from NC_057800.1 coordinate 10,331,203, forward strand.
TGGGCAAGGTGGGAGTGTGCTGTGGTGCTGGGCGGTGGTGGCTGGGTGGCTGCATCTTCGGCGAGGGATTTGGAGCATGATGCTTTGTATCTGATCCAGTTATGGAGGCTCCATTTCTCCTTGCTGTTTGTTTGTTCAGTGACAGCTCCATTGTGCAGTTTTTCCTCTTCGTGCTTGTAGCAGTGGGCTGCGGTGTGGACTCTTCTGGTTCCCTTCGTGCAGCGGCGTGTCGAGCTGAGTATCTCCTTGGTGCACAGAATCATGCCCTTTCCTTGCTCTAGGGAGGGCAATTCCATCTTCCGGCGGTCCGGCGCCTTTCGAGCCAAGGCGAGGGGCAGGGGTCCCCTCCGGATTTGGAGAGGAGCGGCTTGGTTTTCGATGTGCACCTTCCAGGGTAGATGAGGGCTCGGTCCATCGACGTTGGGCAATGGCTGCCCGAAGCTCCCCTCTGTTTGTCCTACTGTCTATAGTCCACTTGGAGGACTCCGTTGACTACATGCTAGTGCTTCTCTGTTTACTTCTATAGGGCATGTAGTCTTTGGTGCTTGTAAGCTGCTTCGGCATCACCGTGTACCTGCAGTTTATTTTCCTTTCTGTTTTCCGTTGGTTGTATTGGTGGCCTTGTGTAATCCCTGGCCGGTTGATGGCTTTGTTAATTCAAAGTCGGGCTCTCCTTGAGCCTTCGTTCTAAAAAAAAAATAGTCCAGTCAAGGCGTCCACACCTCGAGCCGCTCCCAGCCTTGCACACAGCTGCCGCTGATTGCCAGCCAAAGTGATCTTGATTCTACAGGCCTAGATCATGACCTCTGTACAAGTTGCTGCCTCTACAAGTGCTCCAGATGGGTGGATTACATTATTTCCATGTTGGCCAGGGAACCGAGACAACGATGGCTGTGGCTGCCCTTCCTGGCTGCACGTAGATCACAAGCTAATTAAGTCAGGTTACCGTGAATGAGACATTGGCGCCCCGTAGTTCAAGGCATGATAGTCTTTCTTTGTCCCTGGCCATGAACTGGTCTTTTACTACTCTCACTGGCCCATGAACTGCCAACTGGAGTCAGTGGTGAAGTAAATGTTGCTACTTCAGTGCATGTCGATGTCCGGAGTCAGTTGTGGAGTCAATGTTGCTGCTTCAGTACTCCGGAGATATTAAGATTCCTAGACTAAGTTCTTTACATATTGGCCGGAGAACCCAAGATGACGAGGCTCTGGCCATCCTTCTCCGTTGAACGGGAATCACAGAACCATGGTGAATAAGACATTTTGGTCAATGAAGATGCCCAGGACTTGAGCAGATTCCAAACAGCTGCTGAGCCTGTGCTCTTATCTTCCTTCCAACATCTTATTCCAAACTGATTTCCACTGTTAAATCTCCAGACACTAGTCCTGACTGTCGCGATCATAACAAAGCATAGAAAAGTCCTATTGCAGCCCGGTTCGAAGAAAGCAGCTAAATGCACCGTACGAAAGAAAATTGGGATTTCGAGAGACTAATTAGCACCGAATGTCTAGTACCAACAAGTGCAATTGCTACTACCAGTAGTCCACTATGTTTGGAAAGGTAGGAAGTTCCTTCATTGGCCTCTAAGCTCCCTTAGTTGCTTCACAGTTCCTACGTAATACTCCAGTTATATGTGTTTAATCCAAACATAAGTTGGTTTTAGCTAGGTAAGTTCTAGTTATGTGCAAGCAAGCAGTCTGCGTGAGACACAGGGTTGAGTCCGGTTAGGAAGTGATCAGCGCTGCCGTATAGTCATGTTTGCTCATGTTTGAGTCCTGTTAGGCGTGGCCGGTAGTTAGGAAAGTATGGGCTTTTGCCACTCCAGTTAGAGCTAGCTTTGGCGTATGGTATTTGGAGTTGGTGTTCGAATAGGATTTGTGTCCGGCTAGCTAAGGCGTCCCTGCGTGTATATATGCACGGGGTGTTGCGTGAGTTTTGTAACACCAAGAGATATCAAGAGAAAAAGAAGAAAAGAAATAAAGAGGAAGAAAAGAGGGCACGACAAGGGCCCTTGGCTATCAGTTTTTTGTGCGCGTGTGTTCGTGCAGTTTGATGTGATCGATCCTATGGGCGAATTTCTAACAATTGCTATCAGAGCACGGTCGATTTGAAGCCGCGCTTGCCTCGGGTGGCGACCTACTAGCGCCTCAGGGGCAGGCCATATAGTCGCTGGTTGGTGCAGCGACAAGGGCGGGCGATATAGTCGTTGGGTGATGCAACGACAAGGAAGGACGGGCCATAGAGTCGTTGGGTGGTACAACGACGAGGAGGAGCGGGCGATATAGTCGCTGGGTGGTGCAGCGACGTGGAAGATTAGGCGGTAGTCGTTCGGCGGAGCGACGACGAGAAGGCGGCGAGGACGCTGTCGCAAGCGAGGCAACGGGTGATCGTCATTCGACAAAACTACCTGGAGGAGGGTGACAGGCTGTCGTCGACAAGGCGTTGGTGATCATTGATGCTTATGAAGGTGCCAAAGTTGTGATACCGAGGAAATCATCGAGATCATCGTTGGAGGGTTGACAGTGGAGATGGCGAAGTTGCGAGCCGTCATCGAGGTGTGCAGATGAGTTCTTGTAAGGTGTGTCCAAGAGCTCAGGTGTGTGAGTCTTCTGCTACAGTTGAGATGCGTCACTGGCGGAGGAGAATTGCGAGCGAGAGCGGGCAGAAAAAGGAATTCGTGCCTTGCTTTTCTGTTCGTGATCAAAGAGTTCCGGCGAGTTCATATACGGTGAAGTTGAGTTGCACGTATATGACGAGTTGTGATGCCGTCGGACAAGGAGCGTCGTTTTGGTAAGTTGCATTGTGTCACCACCGACAACAAGAAAGTGAAGATGTGGCGGGTGAAAAGATGTGTCTTCCCGTGCACGAGCACCCGATGAGAAGACGAAGATCAACGTGAAGATGGATGCGGACCAGTAAAGTTGAGTTCCTGCATGAGGCTATGCGTTTAGTCTGCATGTAGCACGCTAAGTTGTGGCAGCGTGTCTGGTAGTCTGGGTAATCGTTGGTTTCAGTTTTCAAGTCGGCACAAAAGTATGATGGTGATGATGTGGTGGCCATCGTTGTAAGAAGAGAGAAGCTGTGGTCCGGTAAGTCGCGTCATCGGAGGCAATCGACGGGACAAGATGAAGAGGTGATCGTCTGTGTGTCTCGTCGAGTAAAAAGTCGGATGTTTGAATTAGGGGGTGATTGTTAGATAATCCAGACATAGGTTAGTATTAATTAGGTAAGTTTGAGATTACCAGTACGTATAGTCATGTTTGCTCATGTTTGAGTCCTGTTAGGCGTGGCCGACAATTAGGAAAGTATGGGCTTTTGCCAGTCCGGTTAGAGCTAACTTTGGCGTATGGTATTTGGAGTTGGTGTTCGAATAGGATTTGTGTCCGCCTAGCTAAGGCGTCGCTGCGTGTATATACGTACGGGGTGTTGCGTGAGTTTTGTAACACCGAGAGATATCAAGAGAAAAAGGAGAAAAGCAATAAAGAGGAAGAAAATAGGGCACGACAAAGGCCCTTGGCTATTAGTTTTTTGTGCGCGTGTATTCGTGCAGTTTGATGTGATCAATCCTGTGGACGAATTTCCAACAATATGGACACTGGTCATCATGCAGATCTAACTGAAACTTTCCTTTGAGAAGAGGGCAAAAAATGGTCTCTAGATACACTTCCGTAATAGTAGAACTTCTGTTTTTCAGAAAAAATAATCATTTTGCAGGAACTTGTCAAATTCAGAGTTGCTATGAAGAACTTTAGCTGCAAGATGAGAGACTTGCTGTAAAATAGTGACCAGAGGCATAGGAGATAGTTATGTGCATGGAACTCTTATGTCTGAAAAGATGAAAGTATTGCTTTCAAGTGTATATATGTTCAATCTGTCTTTCATGAACTTTGGAACAATATCCTACGAGTCAGATGTTTGAAGCTATGGCATGCTTATGTATGTTGGAAATGTTGAGTAGCATGAGGAACTCAGATGACGGGCCCATGGTTCGAGAACCAAAATGAGCTTTAAGATAAGGTAATCGCATAGGGGGAAAGAACTAGAACAGTTAAGGACTTTCGCCAAGTAGAACGATGCCTCCGAAGCCATTTGCTAAATTCCCAGGACAGCGAATGAACTGAATTGAAGTTAGAGAATGTATAACTATGCTACTCAGCCACTCTTAGAATTTGATGCCAAGTTGATATCACATTTAGTTTTCTACTCAATTAGCTTTTGTGTTGTAAGATGTAGATTCTACACTAGTCGCTCCCTAATTAACCAATATAATATGATGAATCACATCAGATCATCCAATAATTGGCAATGTAGCAGTTGGAATGGAAGGTGTGCATAGATGTTGCTGTTGCTTACTTTGCACTGCAGCTCGTATGATATATTCCCATCCTCTTCCTTGAGGACAGGTGGCATACTGCTTGTGTGTCCCTATTCCCTGCTGAAGAACTCAGCGTCAAATTGTTGCACGAATGATTAATTGACGCTGGAGTTAGTTGGTTACCTCAGTGGACGAGGGTTGGCGGGAGCTGAGGCCAAAGAAGACGGCGGTGAGGCTTCTCCAGAGGCCGGCGATTTGGAGCGGCCCGGGCGGCGCGCGCGCCTGCAGATGGGTAGGGGTGGAAAGTTGTGCTACTGTGGACTGGGGAGGGAGGATTCCGCGGCGAGTGATGGCGGCGGATTAATACTAGACGTGAACCACGGTCCAGTTCGCCGGCGCCGGCACCGCTGATGGGGACACCGCCGTGGGAATGGGGGGTTAGGACGGCCAAGTAGTCCAGTGCGTAGACGAGCCCACTAAATCTTCGTTAGCTCGGCCGTAGACCTGGCCGTGTAACTTTAATCGAACAGCCGGTGGATATTCATCCTCGGCAACCTTGCGGGCGGATGCAGCCGCGGGCAATTTGAACATCATTCAAATTGGCAGGCTCCCTACCCTGCCCAAAGAAAGTCATCCTCCAACTCCCGAGCAGAATACATATCAAATGTGCATGCGCAGCTTGTCTTGAAGCTGTGTAATATGCTCAAACAATGCCTCATGACACATATTTTTGCCTCTCTTTTTTGGGGCCACAAGCACAGGACCTTCATTCAGAAAAGTAGGCACGGCTGTTCGGATTGCAACTGCAGGTTCCTTAGCCAGTTTCATTTTAATTGTCGCATTCGTCCTTTTTGTCATACACAGAAGGAGAACACGACGACACCATGAGATGGAAGAAGAGGAGGCAGAGTTCGGTAAGCTACAAGGCATACCGATGAGGTTCACGTTTCAACAGTTAGAAGTGGCAACCGAGCAGTTCAAAGACAAGCTTGGGGAAGGAGGATTTGGTTCTGTTTTCAAGGGACGGCTAGGTGAGGAAAGGATTGCGGCAAAACGCTTGGATCGAGCTGGTCAAGGAAAGAGAGAATTCTTAGCAGAGGTTCAGACAATTGGCAGCATTCATCATATCAATCTGGTGAGACTGTTTTGTTTCTGTGCAGAGAAAACCCATAGGCTCTTGGTTTATGAGTATATGCCAAAAGGATCCTTGGACAAGTGGATCTATTGTCGACATGACAACACTGGTCCTCCGTTAGAATGGAGAGTGCGATGCAAGATTATCACGAACATAGCTAAGGGTCCCTCTTATCTTCATGAGGACTGCATGAAGAGAATTGCTCATTTGGATATCAAACCACAAAATATTCTCATAGATGAGGACTTCAATGCTAAACTTTCTGATTTTGGTTTGTGCAAGCTCATGGATAGGGACATGAGCCAAGTGGTTACTAGAATGAGAGGCACACCTGGATATTTAGCTCCTGAATGGTTGAGATCACAAATCACGGAGAAGGCCGATATCTATAGCTTTGGCCTGGTGGTCATGGAAATTGTGAGCGGAAGAAAGAACCTTGACACTTCCCGGTCCGAAGAGAGCATCCATCTTATTACCCTATTGGAAGAAAAGGTGAAGAACAATCAGTTGGTAGATTTGATTGACAAGAACAGTAATGACATGCAAGCACACGAGCAGGATGTAATTCAGATGATGAAGCTAGCAATGTGGTGTTTGCAGATCGATTGCAAAAGAAGGCCTAAAATGTCCGAGGTAGTCAAGGTCTTGGAAGGTACCATGGATGCAGAGAGCAATATAGATCACAACTTTGTTGCAACAAACCAAGCAAATTTTGGCATTGCTGGTAATGTGACCTCCTCGGCTCCACCTCTAGCCTCACATCTATCAGGCCCCAGGTGAAATGAGACAGTCCTGACAAGATAGGCAATTAGATTATGAGCAGGACAGGAGATTTGCTTATGTAAGGCAAATGTCATGCCTGTTGTATACTTGTATCTTCTCAAATTACTATAAACCGAAGCCCCTTGTCTCGAGTTAATTTTATCTGTAAAATACTTCAACATTGCAAACCTTGTTGTTCTGCAACAGCTGGACTGAATTTATTCATTGGAATGTTCAGTTTCTCTCTGTAATGCAAATCTCTTTTTAGATTGTGTTGTGCTTAGTATTGCAATTGTAAATATCGGATCTCCAACTCAATCAGCATTCTGGTAATAATAGAGTGTATGGTATTAGTGAGATTCTCCATGTACTGCTCCCTCCCAGTTACCACCATGCATGCTATACTGAATATTAGTGAGATTTGAAGAGAATTCGAAAATGAATAGCACTAGCCGGGAGGTGCATGCATGAGAAGTTGCTGCATACCATTTAGATTTAGTGACACTCGTGGGACTCCTGAATGAATTAGTCCTCGGTACCAGCAGCGAGCGATGGATTGGTTGGTGAATCGTGGCCAACTTCCAGAAGAAAGGAAGAGGAGGAAGCTTCACCTTTCCCGGTGCGGTGGCGGAGGACGAGGTCAACAGCAGATGGGCAAGCGTGGCGGCCTGCCACAGGAAGCGCACGGGCTTACTGGAAGCCATTGGGGCCCCTGTAGGAGGTTTGCAGCAGCCTATAGGAGATGGAGCTAACCGCGCACGGTGTCTCAAAAAAAACTACTCACGCACGAGTCCCTCAAAAAAAGAAACGCTAATCACGCACGGAATTGTCCCCCGTAGGAGAGGCAGCTAATCACGGGCGTAGGCAGAACATGCAGACGCAGCCTTCTAAGGATTCCGATCTTGCGAGTTCTCCAATCTAGCCCGCGTCCCTGTACTCCTTTTTTTCTTCCTAATTTTCGATCGCTAGTTTGCCAAACCTAATTCCCAGAAGCTGATTTTGAGTCAGAGATGCTACACCTCTTCTCTCCTGTCTCCAGACGCTTGATGCACTCACAAACATGGGTATATGGTCGGGGCCGCCAGGAATAGGCTAACAATAGCGGGCAAGGCTCTGGCTGGATTCGATTGGAATTGATCAATTAGTTTCGGATCGATGCTCTACGGATCAAGGTTAACCTCTTTTATATTATCTAGTTCTTTTTTTCTCGAATCTATTCTCTAGTTCTTAGATACGTACTTAGTTTGGATAGCTAAAAAATTGCTTAGTTTGTCGATCGAAGTGGATACCCAGAATTGTTTTCGATATCTGAATCATCGATCAAGATTAGTGTTCTAAAAACTGGCACTAATTATATAATTTTGGGGATGACACCAGCATTAAAGTTGTAATGATTTTTTATACCTTTCTAATAAAACTGAATTTGCTCAATTTTGATTAATGTTTGTTCAGATATTACCAAACGATGCTGCTATAACAGAGTATCAGATTTTAGTAAATTTATGTTTTGCAAGAACTAGTCTATTTCCATGAATAAACAATCTTTGAACACAACATGAAAGTTGTAGATAATTTTCTGCTGATCATTGCAGTGTGCTTGTTTCCTTGATTTGATGAACTTGACAAAATTCAGAGTTCAAATTGAAGGGAGGAAGATATATTTTTGGTTACTTGTTGTGGGCTGTAGCTATACTTATATTTACCTCATAAAATGATCCGGCTAGATTGTAGATATTTTTTTGATTCGTGTCAAAAGACACGCTTATATTAAGAGGCCCCATTTTCTAGCTCCGCCCCGGGCCCTCAAAATCTCAGGACCGGCCCTGCCTGTGTGTTTCTATATCGATTTATTCTCTGTCTTTTTTTTCAAATATTCGTTGACTTTTTTCCGAATACATGTTGAACACTTTTCATCTAAAAATGAGACTGGTATGTTTTTGAAACACATGAATATGTTTTAAAGAGTAAAATACACCACAAGTCCTTCAAATATTTGAGGGGGTCAAGTTAGTCCTAATATTATGGAAACTATATGATAACCCGCGTGGTGTTGCGGGAATCGAGTGCAATATACTCCTTCCGTCCGGAAATATTTGTCATTGAAATGGATTTATCTGGATGTATTTTAGTTGTAGATACATCCATTTTCATCCATTTTGATGACAAGTTTTTCCGGACCGAGGGAGTATTTCAATTAGATTTGATTGTGTGAAATATAATATTTAGATTATTAACACATGAACCAAACTGAAGATACATATGACTTATTATATAGTTGTGAAATATTTATTGAACATAGGTAAAAAAAATAGGACAAGAATATTTTCGCATGCATGGTTGCATGTGGTGATGTGTCTTTTCTCATGCATGGTTGCATGTTGAGGTGGGTCTTATCCCATCCATAATTGTATGGTCATATGGCAATGCTGGCAATGTTGAGATAAATATAAGTTAGTGTGTATGAACCTCTTAGGTATATAGGATGCATATCTGGATCCTAAAAGTTTGCCAAGTGTGTTAGCCAAAGTCCTATTCGGGCTGCATCAACTTTGACTTGCACAGATGATAGGTTGGCTACTGTCACATGACAAACTTTTGCATAAAACCCCACTAAAATGTCATCGCTTCTAATTTTTGGCCCTCCTACTTGCACACGCCCTCTCTCTTGCCTTTCTCTCCACCTCGACGGCCGTAGTCCACCTCAGCTCCCGAACGTCGCGAACATGACGATCTCTTGCTTGATGCGCTTGAAAAACTCTGTCACATCTACCAGCGCCGCACAGGAAGGGGCATCTGTGTTGGGGAGGATGTTAGAATAAATCTTTCATACAAGATGAAAGACGACAACAAGGCATGATATTTGTTAACAAGGTTCACCGAGATCAGGTACATCCTTGGGGCAATGGCTACATGCGTTTCTCCCCAAGATGCCGCAACACCGGCCTCCCGGACACCGACACATGCCGTCGGCTCCGCTGCGTACCTTTTGCTATCAAGTCGTCATGGGCTACAACTTGTGGTGCACCCTCATTATATAGGAGGCCTAAGATGCAATAATGTGTCCGACTCCAACACGACTCGTATGTATCCACATCAATTACAATTACATGTCCACGTAATCCCACACGTACAATCTTCTGACACAAATATAACAGAGGAGGTGGGGACGGAGTCATCGAGACTTCCACGCTGTGGTTGGAGGAGGACTGAGGCCGGAGCCTACCTGCTGCTTGCTGCGAGCGCCGCCCTCTCGCGTACACTGCTGGCGCATTGTTCTTCAGGCAAGGAAGCGCTGCCGCATGGAGGGGGGGGGGTCAGGGGCCATCATGTCGGAGAGCAAGATTTGCGCAACACAAATGTAGGATGACGGTGACTGGATCGTGCGAGAGAATTAGGGGAATGAGATGGATGGCTAGATGGTATCCACGTAGGTTTTATGCAAAGAGGAGAGCCAAAAAGTTAGAACTAAGGACCTTCTAGGATGGTTTGTGCAAAATGCCGCTACATGGTAGTAGCCAACCAACCACTCGTGCAGTCAAAACTGATGCAGGCTGGTGACACACTTGGAAAACTTTTAGGACCCATAGGTGCATTTTCATAGTTTAGGACCATCTTGACACCCCCAAATAGTTTTAGGACTTGCGTATTTAACTCTTTTTAAGTGTGATGAACATTTTGTGAAGTGATATGAACAATTAGTACAAACTGCTTGAACAATTGTTTTGTGTTTTTACGAACAATTTTTTAAAACTCTCTCCTGGCCAAAGAGAAGAATAGCCAAGTACAACCATGTAAACATAAATTACAAGATACGACGGAACAGAATCTCTTTTGATACCATAATTTGTCAGGGTGGGGGCAGTGGCGGAGCTTCAAAGAAAAAGTTGGGCGGGCCAAGCTATAGAAGAACACAAAATTTTTAGGCATTAGTCACTACCTAACGCTTAATATTCTTTTGTTAAGTGCATTTGAGTGTATGAAGTTCATTGAAACGTGCTGCGTGCGAAAAATCTTACGTGTCGCGTGCGTTTAGCAGCGAAGAGCGAGGAAGCTGTGCGATCTGCGCATCGTTACTGTCACTACAAGAAATATGTCAACTTGTGACCACCTTTCTTCTGAAATGGTCGCAAACGTTTATGACCAAAATAAGTCCACTGTGGCGTTTTGGTCACTAGCAACCTCCCCAGGCCACATAGGCATCCAGCATGGCAAGCTGACGTGGCACAAGATTTAGCCCGGTCCAATTCGGTGTTTTACATGGGCCGAGCCCATTAATTCAGCCCATTTATATTTTTTTCCTGTGAATTTTTTGTCAGCTTCATGGACCAAGCCCAACATTGCAGCCTTTTTATTTTTGGCCCATGGCCTTTTTGTCTCAACAGTTTCATTTTTTTCTTTTTTTATAGTCAGGTGGGTCCCCAATATTCTTCATTTTTTATTTCACATAAATAAATACCTGGTATTTAAATTGGCACACAGAAAACACACGAAATACTTCAAATATTATCAACCATCAAAGTGCTACATCATATAACACACATACAAATGTGATCAGCATCAAGTTTACAATCAGATAAGAAGCTCCACAAGTGTACAATCACAGGAGCCAGATTCTGCTACATCACATAACACACATACAAATAGGAGCAGCATAAAGGACTCCATTACTCTCAGAACTAGCTCCAATGAGCAAGAACTATTCTTCCTCCAACTTCTTTTTACTGATGCTCACGAAGAAACATTAAAGCCCAGCATCTGCATGTTACGAAACAAAATATTTAGGAACAAAATAGAAGTAGATCTAACAGCATATTTAACAATAAATAACAGAATAATGAAGTTCATGAGACATTTTAGAATCAACTTGACAGTTGATAGTAATGTTTGCATTGGACACATCCAAAACTAAAATTACTAAGATATATCATCAACAGCCATATAGCTTTGTTTAATATTACTAAGATATATAGCCATTAGTTTGTTTTAACATGGAACCCAAGAGTATGCGACTCTAGCACCCTGAGAAAGATGTTAATATGCCATCATACTAGCTGATAGACAAATATTCCAGGAAGAATTGATGCTTGTTTAACAGGTACAATCGATACTGCTATCTCTAATAGACAAATTTAAAGTTTTTAATACATTTTTTCTATTAGCAAATCTGAATATGCTACTTCCTGATTCATGACTGCATAGTCCAGCTAGCTACACCAGTTTGCTCTCATGCAAAAATTAGAAAAAAATGTATCATTGGTAATTATGCAACTCTGTTTGGAGTCATTTCTCCAAACAGTTACTGCTATTATAGTTACTGTTGTATCCTAATTAATAGTACTTTACAGTAAATAAACATTTGTTGATGCTAAAAAAGACAAAGGCTTGTACCATGACATGTCCAGCAAGCCTAATTAATAGTGTCAAACTGTAGCAGGACATAAAAGAACAATACAGTAGTAACTTAAGCATGCTCCCCTGTAGACACACACACACACACACGCACATGATCAATTCAAACCCAAACAAATCAAATCACGCTCTTCATCTAGACCGCTACAGATCCATGTATTAACGCTTGGCATCAAGCATTAGGCCATGAAGCATCTGTCCGATTTGTTCAACAAGACGAGTACATACCTGACTCCAGGTCGATGCGGTGGATGGGGCTGTACTTGAACATCTGGTCCAGGGACGAGCCTGCTAATCCAAATCGAACAAACAAATTCATTAGGAGGGGATCGAAGAGACAAGGAAGAAATGAAGTAAACATACATACAGATCTATATATAAGCAGCAGAAGCAAGTAATATAAATACATCCTCTTTCTTCCTCTACAACACTAACAACAGCAACATCAATCATTGTACACAAGGAGCAGCAGCAACAAGCCGATAAAGGAAGCTCAAGATTTGTGTCTTTTGCAAGTTTTAGCACACTAGTACATGCGTTAAAATGGAAGCGCCGCTGCTGGGTTGCAACAGCCAACAAACTATAGGGTTACCGTCAAGTTAGCATTACAGAAAGCGAAAAGAAAAGTGGAAAAGACATGGCAGCCTATAGTTATGCGGATAACATCGACAAGTAGCCAACAGGATGAGCATTGTGCAGTTTAATAACACAGTGTATTAATCTGAATACACGTGAACAAAACTAGCAGTGTTATTAATACACTGCTAAATGAGCATTCAGGATGCTTATTATACACGTGAACAAAACTAGGCCAAAACATAATAAAAAAAACTGTGAAATGGACACTAGCAGCAAAATGAGCATTGTGCAGCAAAATGCTCACCAGCCAGAAGATAAGCAAGGGAGGGAAACACACAAAGACAACTTCGTAACTGAACCCGGGGAACCACGCCAACTGTCCGCACCTACAATGCAAATGCCTATCGCTGCAAGAAATCTCGACCAGGAATGAAAATATATTATAAACAAAGCGAAATATGTATCCTCTTGCAGATATTTTGCTGCAGACAAGGCGAAAACTTGAGGCCTAATTAAGCTGCAGGACTTTTCTTTTGAGAGAAGGTTGCAGGGGTTCACACAGATGAGAGAAAGGGCTAGCATGCGCCGGCGAATTGATGTTATAGTTTCTGAATTCATAACGGGTGCACAGCAGCTACGACTTGCAAATAAGTAAAAGTTATGCACCAAGTAACATACAAAACTGATATTCAGCTAGCATTCATGTACAGTATGATGCAACTCACATACTGAACTAGCAACTTAATTGTTCAGTTTACTCCTTCACCATGGCAAAAAAGCATGTTATAGTTTCTGAATTCATAACATACGCATGACAGTCGCGACTTGCAATAAGTAAAAGTATTTCATGGAGAACACAAACAACACCAACTATCCCAGCATAGTAACTTATTCCCCCCCCCCCCCCAGATATTGTCTTTGGAGGCCGAGCTCCATGGAGCTCGGTTTTGAAAAATTTGAATTTTGTTGAATTTCATATTTTCTACATTTCAAAAAATTCTGAAAAAAAACACACATATATATGAAGGCCTAACACACACGTGTGTAAATTTTCAGGGCAAAATAAGTTGAAATGAGGGTTGTGCAAAAAAGACAAATCTGAGGCTTTTTAACACATGACACTATTCATCCTCCCGGACCAGGAATTTGTCTTTTTTGTATAGGTCACATTCCAACGTTTTTCATTTTGAAATTTTACACACATAGGCATAACATACTTGTTTACTTGCACAATTTTTTTCAGATTTTTTTGAAACCGAAAAGTTTGAATTTTGATTTGTTTTCAAAAAAAGGCCTCCATGGCTCCCGGGAGCCAAACGTCCGTTCTCTTTCCCCCCTCCTTTTTTACTTTATTTCTCTTTTCAGTCTAAATGGTTTAACTTCTTCAGTCTTGGGAAACTTTCAACCTTATTGCCCCATGCAACAAAACAGACTTGAGAACACTTGTTTTGATTCACGCAGGACCATACCCACTCTTCGTCGCCAACAATAATCTACCAGACTAAATCCTCAATCACGCAGATGCACCTAACACTAGTCTGTCCTATCGGGAACAAATTATAGCTAGGAACCAACATATCTGCTGCAAAATCGCTTGCTCTCCAAAGACGCGAGCCTGGCCATCTGATTCCCCATTCACATACCAGAGGTCACGGCCCTAACTCGAACCAAAACTAAAGGGCGAGCAAGAGAGGGGAACGCACAGGCGGGTGCCGCGGTTGTCGCGGTCACAGGTGACGTGGAACCAGGTGCAGGGGTTGACGAGGGTGGGATCCCAGCTCTGCAGCACGCCGCCGGGGTCCCGCAGGCTGCGGCGCAGCGCCGAGAGCGCGTCGCCCTCAGAGTTTGCCCCCGCCAGCGCGACCGCGAGCGCCGCGACGAGGGCCAGGCCCAGGGCTCCGGCCGCCATGGGGAGACGGGTGGGGGAGATCGGCCACCGGATCTGGAGCAGGGCTGCTAGCAGCGGATGGGGAGGAAGACTTCCCGTCGATGGCGTCCCGGTGCTCGAGCAACGACGGCGTGTTGGATCTGCAAGGAAGACAAGATGAGGTGAGGAAGAGAGGGAGGGAGATATGTGACGAGGAAAAATGGAGGGACTCACCTAAGTCGCCGGAGCAACGGCTCCAGATCATTTGAACAACGCAGGGGAGTCGATGGGATCCAGAGCTCGGTCGCCATGGCTGCGCCGCGGGCTAGAGCTTCGGGCGCTTGGGATGCATGGGGATTCGAGCTCCTCGCCGTCGACGACCATGGTGCGGGGGCGGCGGCGGCTAGGGTTTGGCGAGCGGGTGCGGGTGCGGGAGAGTGGGGGCGTGGGGGCTAGGGTTGGAACGGTGGGGAGTGGGGGCTGCGTGGGTGGGTGAGAGGGTGAGCGGATGAGGTCCGCCGTTGGATCCCGGAGCATCCGACGGTGTTGGATGCATGATCCGCGTGATATGCCTATAGACCAATTAGAACACAACAAACAATTTGAAGACTTTATGACCTTTTAAATAGGTCACGAAAAAATCATTTTCCATTTTTTTGTGCTTAAAATGAGTTCTTTTTTGTAAAAGACCTACCAAATATTTGTTCACATGATATTCTTTATATTTGTTCAAAATGAGTTCTTTATACTCTGCAAAAATTTACATCTTGGAATAGTAAACAGTATCGACAAAGGGATTTTTTTATATTCTTTGCACAAAAAATCATTTTCCATTTCCGAGTGCCCCAAATGAGGTTTTTTTGTGAAGGACCTACCAAATAGTTGTTGCAAAATTGGACCAAATTTTTTATAAAATACTAGGACATATATAATTCACAATTGACAAAATGGTTGGGTGAAAAAAGTTTTGATCCACCTCTGATGAAAAAGACAAATTACCGTCGATTCAGTTGGAAACGGGTCAAATATGAACTGTAGCTGCCTCATAGTTTGCTCTTTATTTTTTCCGAAAATCATTTCTAGGTCCATAAGTATCTATTTAATCATAGAAACACCAAAAAAATTCCAAGATTCAACCACTAGCTAGGAACGGTCAAGCCCGCCGTTTTGACTGCATTTTGAAACGGGCATAAAAAATTCAAAAAAAAATCAAAAAATTGGAAAACCTTCGCATTGTGTCATTATATGTGACCAAGTTTTCAGGAAAAATAATAAACTTGTAATACGGTAATTATTTTAAAAAAGTGTTCTCAGAAATGAGCTATCATGCGTGAAGATTCATGGCTTTCAAGCCAAATGATCAATCGTATGGCCACATTCATGGCATAGCTTGTTCAAATGATCTCATATTGTGCACGAGGGTGCATCTTGGAATTCCAAACAATGTTGCCTAAGGAAGTTTTCATTTTCTTTGCACGGAAAATTCATTTTTCATTTTCCGAGTGCCTGAAAGGAGGGTTTTTTGTGAAGGAACTATCAAATAATTGTTGCAAAATTGGACCAAATCATTTTTATAAAATAATAGGCCATATATAATGCACAATTGACAAAATGGTTGGGTGAAAAAAGTTTTGATCTACCTCTAGTGAAAAAGACAAATTGCCATCGATTCAGTTGGAAACGGGTCAAATTTGAACTGTAGCTGCCTCATAGTTTGCTCTTTATTTTTTCCAAAAATCATTTCTAGGTACATAAGTATCTATTTAATCATAGAAACACCAAAAAAATTCCAAGATTCAACCACTAGCTAGGAACGGTCAAGCCCGCCGTTTTGACTGCATTTTGAAACGGGCATAAAAAATTCAAAAAAAATCAAGAAATTGGAAAACCTTTGCATTGTGTCATTATATGTGACCAAGTTTTCAGGAAAAATAATAAACTTGTAATACGGTAATTATTTTAAAAAATTGTTCTCAAAAATGAGCTATCATGCGTGAAGATTCATGGCTTTCAAGCCAAATGATCAATCTTATGGCCACATTCATGGCATAGCTTGTTCAAATGATCTCATATTGTGCACGAGGGTGCATCTTGGAATTCCAAACAATGTTGCCTAAGGAAGTTTTCATTTTTTTTGCACGGAAAATTCATTTTTCATTTTCCGAGTGCCTGAAAGGAGGGTTTTTTGTGAAGGACCTACCATATATTTGTTGCAAAATTGGACCAATCATTTTTATAAAATACTGGCCATATATAATGCATAATTGACAAAATGGTTGGGTGAAAAAAGTTTTGATCTACCTCTGGTGAAAAAGACAAATTGCCGTCGATTCAGCTGGTAACGGGTCAAATTTGAACTGTAGCTGCCTCATAGTTTGCTCTTTATTTTTTCCAACAATCATTTCTAGGTACATAAGTATCTATTTAATCATAGAAACACCAAAAAAATTCCAAGATTCAACCACTAGCTAGGAATGGTCAAGCCCGCCGTTTTGACTGCATTTTGAAACGGACATAAAAAATTCAAAAAAAATCAAAAAATTAGAAAACCTTCGCATTGTGTCATTATATGTGACCAAGTTTTCAGGAAAAATAATAAACTTGTAATACGGTAATTATTTTAAAAAGTGTTCTCAAAAATGAGCTATCATGCGTGAAGATTCATGCCTTTCAAGCCAAATGATCAATCTTATGGCCACATTCATGGCATAGCTTGTTCAAATGATCTCATATTGTGCACGAGGGTGCATCTTGGAATTCCAAACAATGTTGCCTAAGGAATTTTTCATTTTCTTTAGACGAAAAAACCATTTTCCATTTTCCGAGTGCCTGAAAGGAGGGTTTTTTGTGAAGGACCTACCATATATTTGTTGCAAAATTGGACCAAATCAATTTTCTAAAATACTAGGCCATATTTAATGCACAATTGACAAAATGGTTGGGTGTCAAAAATTTTGATCCACCTCTGGTGAAAAAGACAAATTCCCGTCGATTCAGTTGGAAGCGGGTCAAATTTGAACTGCAGCTGCGTCATAGTTTGCTCTTTATTTTTTGCAAAAATCATTTCTAGGTAAATAAGTATCTATTTAATCAGAAATACATGGTTTGATGGAGAGACATCGAGGTTTGGACGGTGGCCGATGGCCCCAACTCTAGAGCGCGTAAGCTCGCATGCCCGCCGCGTGGTCACCGCGTGACCGTGGCGTTTCCATGTGTTCTGGGCGGCCTAGGCATGTCTAGTGGGTTGGACACTCCCCAGGTAGGTGCTAGGAAGAAAATCACAACATAAGATTCTCACGAGGAGACCGATCGATGCTCAACATGAATAAGCAGTCAAGTGTTTGATTAGCGGTACGGGAAATGTACATGGCTAATGGGCGTGAGTTTTGGCTGAGGATGATCAGTTACTAAGAAGACTGTCTTCACAAATTTTCAGCTCAAAAGGAGGAGCCTAGGTGGTACTTACTTTGCAAACCACCACACTGGACATAAATACGAATGTTGAAGCTCGGCTCAAAATAATGAATGGATTGAGCTGGAATTTGGTGGAGGATGGTTATTTGGGCATAGGAAAGCACTGTAGAAAATGAATACTATTTGGACATGCCAAAGTGGTACTTCCTTCACAAACTGTTGTTCTGAACAGAATAGGAAAATGAATAATTTTGAAATATTTTTGAACTAGGCAAGGAAGGTTTTTACATATTTGACAAAGATATGACCCAAAGAATTTATGATATTTTTTTGAGAATTTTGGGAATGATAGAAATATAGGTTGCTTCACAACCTAGGGCAAAAACTGCCACATGGACATGACACATAGGCAAAACTGATGAGGTGGCGCCTAGTCATAGCAACCCAGCACAATTTACAAGGCTATGACCATCTATATTGGTCGTTAACAACTAGAAATAAGGCAGCGGACTAGCGCTGTTTGCTTTATGACCATTTCGTGTGAGGAAATTACGACCTTTCTGACCAAAATGGTCGCAATGGTTTAGGGTTTGGAGCCCCCCGAACAGCTTTTGACCAATTGGTCTCAAATGGTCATAAATCTATGACCAATTCTTCGAGGGTCACTGGCAGAAGGTCATAAGTTGACATATTTCTTGTAGTGTGTGCAACGCATACGCGTCGTTGCTGTGTGGCGGCTGCTGCTCCTGTTGTGTACGTTCGAGCGAGTTTGGAGGCTTGATCGATCGTCACGCTTGGTCTCCTGCATGTGGGGGACTGGGCTAAACAGGCTAGGAAGTATAGCATAGGTATAAAAATCAGAGAAATCTGGGCGGGCCATAACCCGGTTTTCCCCGAACAAAGCTCCTCCCCTGGGTGGGGGTATATGTTTGTAATAGGAAAATGGACTAATAATATATAGCTTTCACCTTATTGATTCTGAAAAGGCTAAAACAAGGGAAACTCTGGGCATGTCTAAATAGGTGATCTGATTGAATTCATTCTAGTCTAATGAAGGTCGAAGCAGGAGTGGTGCGGCTGTTACTATTCGTCTCTGGATTCAGTTTTAACTCCCTAAGACTAACAGTTGAGGTGAAATAACAGAGCAGCCACTTCATATATGTAGTTTTGAATAGACATTACAGTTTGAACAGAGTCGTTGTATGCTCTGCTAAGTGAAGACCCAATTTGTGAATCTACAAGTTCCACAGTGCACAATAGCTGTGCATCTGGATGTTGCTGATTGTTGTGTAGGGTTCCTAGTCCCACAGCTGCCCCATCATCCCATCCTCGATAGTGCACAGAAAAAAAAATCAAGCAGTAGAACAAAACTCTCAAACTGTATATTCAGATGATATTCTTAATTGTGAACCATACCGACATCAGCACATCAAACAATACAGGTGTCCTATCTATCATGCAACACTTCAGCTCCACCACCAGTAATGCTTATACCTAGAACATAAGAAGTCCAAGAGTTAACAATAGTTCTAAGGAAAAGACAAATGGATAAGAGAAGGCAGCAATGAGACAGTTAGAAAGATGAGCTGAACAATACAACCCGAGCAAAATAACTCATTTTTACAGCTCTATACAAGTTGTATAATTCATTTTTTAACACCAGCAGTATATAAACAGAACCACATAGGTTGTAAAATGCAAGGAATGCTCATAAAATCAGTATAGTTCGCTACCTAGTAATGGTGATTTAGTAGATATAACAACAAGAAAGTAAATGGCCTAGAATGTTTTTCTCATATAAACTGTCATGTTAAGTTAACAAAATTATGCCAAAAAGAACATATTCTTACAATGAATATGATCTTGAGTATTACATCTTAAATAAATGAAGCGAGAGACAAGAAATTCAATTTATTTTGAGTGAAGTGCATCATAGGTCCTCGAACTATTTCAGAGGTGTCACGTAGGTTCTCGAAGTATGAAAATCGTCATCCATGTCCTCAAAGTGCAATATGTGTGTCATCCTGGTCCTCAAACTATTTCAAAGGTGTCATGTAGGTCCTTGAACTATTTCGGAGGTGTCACATATATACACACTTATTACAGTTCAAGGATTTCTGAGGACCTAGATGACACTTTTCATAGTTTGAGGACCTACATGACACCGTCAAAATAGTTCGAGGACCTAGGATGCACTTCACTCATTTATTTTTATATGTTACAGTACTAGTCACTTGCAGAAGGAGCCATGAATAAATGACATAAACACTAATATTTCAAATAGTATGAATCCATTGTAAGTTGTTTTTATGGACTTAAGTCACCGACATAAAAGAATAATGGATAAAGAATATAACTAGCTTTGAGGATTCAAACATGCCATGTGATTTATGAATTTAATGTTTGATTTGGTATCCTTGAAGATAAAAGACGGCCTAGATGATAACACTATAAGTTTTTCCATCTAGCAAAGGCACAATTACTAACTAATTTTTATTACCAGGAATTGCTGACCATGCTCAAGATGTTAGTGAACATATTACTCCTATGACTATGATATAAAAAAGGATGAGAATCACCTGGTGGATAGAAACTCTTGAAAGGATAGAAGCCATAGACTCTCTCGGTTGTATAAAGTCTCTTGGATTGCATCGACTTGAGTTGAACCATGTATACATTCTCATCCACAGACAAAAAGATTGTATCAGTATCCTCATCATAGCACAATTATAGTTTTCATTATTGGTAACTCAAGCTGGGGAGGGAGGCCAAGAATGGTGTGAATTTGAATGGTTTTCCACGGCACCCATGTGGCAACGCCACGACAGTTCATGTTTCTCTGCCACATTTGGAAATGCGGGTAAGATAAAATGACAAAGCCAATAGTGCCATCCTCAGCCAGGATGATCTGACGATTGTGGAGTTCCTCTGTACCGGGAGGCACATTGACCAGAGCTAGACTCTGCTCTTCCAAATCAAACTCAATTATGGTATCTTCCGTGGACAACCAGTAAAGTGTCATGCCAACAAGCAACCCAGGACAACCCGCAGTAAATGTTTGATATGGACCGACCTTCGAGATGAGATTGCCCCATGAGCCAGTCTCTGAGAAGTAAACACAAGCGATCTTTTCCTCGTGGTAGGCGGACACCAAGACAACCTTAAAGGGGCCCGAATGACAGGCACCGTGCACGTGGCCAGGGTCGCCGGCAGCACACATCACCGTACCCATGAAGCAGCCCCCGTCGAACTCCGTCGGGATGGGCACCTGCTGCTGCTCGCCGGTGATGGGGGTGCAAACGACGAGCTCCCAACTTTTACCGTCTACGATGAGGACACGGCCGTGGCGGCACCCGAGCATGGTGCAGTGTCCGACGTTGACGCTCAGAGGGACCCTGTCTGGAGGGTCCAAGATGGGGTGGAACACGTTACGAAGAAGCCGAGGATGGGCGGCCCCTCCTTCCGGTGGTGGTCGCCGAAACTACGGAGGGATCCAGGGTCGGTGACGAGGCCCCGCCACCGCTTGCAGACTGCAGAGGCACGAGGGAGGGAGGACGGCAGCGGCGAGAGACGGAGGAGGATCTCCCAGAGCAGATCGTCGTCTTCGAGCGCCATCAAGCTGCCGCAGTGGCTAGTCGTTTCAATCGGCACCCTCTTTGTCACTGAGAGCCCGCGGCAGGCCGACGGAGCACGGCGAGCTGAAACGGCGTACGTGCAAAGCTAGCAGCCTCCGCGTAGGTGAACCTCGCTAGCACCCTGAGGTGCTTTTTATACACGTCCACAAGGGACTACGAAGGCAGACTAGGACTAGAAATCCTAATACAACTAGGACTCGTACTTGCTCCTATTCCTAATCCTACGTGTACTGAGGCAACGTGGTTAACTTCTAGTCCCCTGCTGGTTTCAGTTTCGTGTTCAATCTTTTCCTTTGGGGAAGTACAATTCACACCTGGACACTTTTCCAAAGAAGTCAGGAGCATCACCATCACGTGTGTTTACTCTTTACTCAACTTTATATACACCTGTATATACGCAGGTATATACAGTATGTGTTTACTCAACTTTGCCTTTGCTGCAAGTAGCCAAGTTTCCTGGCCAACAACATCACTGTCACAGGTAGAGCCACCAGTTTGGCTTGTAAAATTACCACTCCTTTGTAGTTTAGAAAATAAAAAGGTTTTGGAATTCCGATAAGGGTACCCTTCCGATAATAGAGATGGCAGTAGGAAGAACGAACGTCGATGCGAATATGGTGAACTTGATAATTGCATGACAGTGAGGTAGTAGAGATACTAGAAGATGAGGTCGATGGCTTGCAAATGCCTTTGAGGCTAGTTTCGTATGACAGAAAACCTCTGGGGTGGCACCGACACCGGGTTAGGGGATATATAGGGGAAGAGAGGGGTGGTAGGAAGCGCCTGTGGCCGGATTAATGCCTTGATTAATGGCAGGTGCAGCGAGGCAGGTGGCGTGCAGCAGGCGACTCGACCTGTGTGGGAGTCCATACCGGCAGGGGTGTGGGTCGCCATTCTCTTCCAACGAAGAATGATGAGTCCTCTGGCTTATATGAACCATAACAAATAACTGGACAACAGCAGCAAGACGTCTTCTCACCATTAAACAAATTTCTACCATGCTAATTTTGTCGTTTATGAAAGCATCAAATTATTTGTAGACTGGAACCAAAACTGAAATGTTAAAATTTCGTTTGGATAGACAAGATTACATGCCAATTATTTCTTTTTGAAAAATTACAACACTTATATTTCCCTTATCTGGTATATTCTGTGTTACTTCCTTCGGCCCTGTATTTTTCCCATTAATCTCAAGGCATAAAAAAAGAGCATGGGTAGATCATGATCACAATCGATCTATGGTGATGAACATGCTTGTGAAAAACTAAAACAGTTTAATTCTCACAAACTATATTCAAGTGATATTCTTACATGCTGAACGATTTCAGCACATTATTAAATCAAAAAATGAAGCATTCATCCCAATGCACCGTTCCGCGCTTTAGCTCCATCACATCCAGCAGCAATGCCTATGCCTAGAAGCATAAAATTTAATTAATGAGAATGCCGACGAAAAGAGAAATGGATAAGAGAAGACAATAGTAGTTGGTAACATAGTTGAGCTTAGAAATATCACTTGAGCAAAATATCTCATTTCCATCTATATGTTGCATAGTGTTGGTGCTACGGAGGTGTTGATATGGACCTAAGATTAATAACTAGATCAAAATAAGATAAAAGTATTAGATAGAAAATATAACTAGCTTTGAGGTAACAAACATGCCAATTGAGTTACCGATTTGTCATTTGATATGGTATCTCGGAAGAGTGAAAACATCTATACTGGATGATAGTTACTAAATAGTACCACTATATGTCTGTTTGTATATCTAGCATAGGAAGGAATTATAATTAGATTTAAGTTGTTATTAAATAGTATAGTAGCATAACAATAATATTTGGGCAATCAAGTGTAAGATGTAACCAGATCACACACATATAATATAAGGCCTAAGGATGAACAATCACTTGGAGGACGGAACCTCTTAAAAGGATAATAGCGACAGTTTGCATAATTGGTGACTTCATCAAGTTTCTTGCATTGAATTGACTTAAGTTAAACCATATAGACTCCCCGGCGCATATGTAGAACTATTGCTTCAGTATCCTCATCATACCCGAGCAGTCGTGTCTTTTTTATCTTAACCTGAGGACAGATCCCAAGAATTGTGTTGTTCCGCAACAACCAAGTGGTAACACCTTGATAATTGACCTTCATCTGCCATATTTGAATGCTATATTCAGTTAACACGAAAAGACCAACATGACCATCCTCTGCTTTGATGATCCGATGTTTGTGGGGTTCATTAAGACCAGTCCCCTCGATCATGGCGAGCGTCTCTCTATCCAAATCAAATTCAAGTATGTCATCTTTCATGGACAACCAGTAAATGGCACTACCAGTTAGGGTCCCATGATTATGAGCATAGAAAATCGCATGTGGAGCCGATATGGAGACGTAACTACCCCATATACCAGTCTCTGAGGAGTAAATGCATGCGATGACTCTGTTGTAAGTTTCATACATGGACATCAGTGCCACCTTGTATGGGCTGGACTGGCAGATACCGTGCATGCGGTCATGCGCCGTGGCGGCACAAAGCACCACCCCGTTGAGGAGGCCACGGGCCCACTTGAATTCTGCTGGAATCGGCACGCGGTGTTGCTCACCTGTAATGGGTTCACACACAACAAGCTCTGTCCACCGCCTGTCTTTGACGAGGACACGACCATGACGGCAATCGAGCACACGGTAATGACGGCAAGCGTTGCAGTGTCCAAGGTCAAAACGCTCCAAAGGGGTGCCCTCCGTGGGGTCTAGGATGGGGGTGAACACAATCTCCTCGTCGCTGCACACGAGGGCGCCAACGCGGGGCGTCTCCAAGCGGCGGCGGAGGAACCTGGGGTCGGCGACGAGGCCTCACCAGCGCTTGCAAACTGCGGAGACGAGCCGGAGAGAGGACCGCTGCGGTGGGAGACGGATAAGGATCTCCTCGAGGAGATCGTCGTTGTCCAGCGGGGAGGCAGGCGCCGCCGGCGAGCTGCTGCTCGTGATAATTTCGTCGCTCATCTCGATTAGGGATCAAAAGTTCGAGACGACAGAGTAGACAGGGAAGTAAAAGAAGTTCTTTTTAGGGAAGGGAAGTAAAAGAAGTTTGGCGCACGTTCCTTATGGAGGTAATATCACAGGTGGTGCTTAAACTTGCCACCGATGTTCACTTTAGTGCCTGAAGTTGAAAAATACACCGAACTGGTTTCAAGTATATTTGCACGCTCATGCCAAGTTTTGAAACCAGTTCGGTATATTTTTCAACTTCAGGCAATAAACTGAACATCGGTGGCAAGTTTAAGCACTACCTGTGATATTACCTCTTCCTTATGCAAGGCAAAAGAAAAGGAACAGCGAATTATTTGCCAAGTTGTGCGCGTGCGTGCATCCTTTTAAGCAGCCTCATAAACCCTTCCATACCCAAATCTTTTCCTATCCCTATCCCTATCACTATCCCTATCCCTATTTTATCTCCCCTAATAATAAAGCAGATATTGCTTCTGGTGGTATGTCACATAATTTGCCCTTAAAGTTGCTAAATATTACCCACCTATAAGTAGAAAAAACGATTCAGTTTTCTTTCACAAGTCGTTTTGCTTAGAGGGTTGTCTCTAGTGCCGAAGAAGGATTCAGGTATTGCATTGGCTGGAGCGTGAGTCTTCTACCCGGGAGACGCATGTTCGATCCCCTGCCCTGTCAACTTTTTTCACCTTTTGCTGTTTAACCTTTATTTTTTTCCCTTTTTCCTGTTTAATCTTTCTTCTGTCTGACAGATTAAACTGGTCTTCAAAATATTTATCTTTCAAACACTTACTCAAAAAGTAACATCTTATATATGAAAAAGAACTAAGAAAAATGTGTATAAATTTTAAATATACATACGAAAAATCCTTTCGTCGGCCTAATTTTTTACGTCCGACGGATTAAAATGGTCTTCAAAATATTTATCTATCAAACACTAACTCAAAATATAACATGTTATATATGAAAAAAAAACCTGAAAATGTGTATAAATTTTTAAAATACATACATATCTGAAAAATCCTTTCGTCGGCCTAATATTTTATGTCGCATTGGTCCGAGTCAGGCATAGACGATACACGCAATTTTTTCGCTCATCTCCCTTTGATATTCCATCTGAATCTGTTGAACGTGGACATAGGACTAGATATGTACATGTATAAAAATATCAGAACCAACACGCTTCTTGAAAAAATAGGCTCGCCTCAGCAAAGTTGTCGCTAGGGCCGCTTGTCGCCGCCTTCAGCGGCAGCCCTAGCATGTGGACGCATGGATCTAGACGCCATGCAACACGTTTTCGATCGGGCACATTAGTACCACTATATTGATCGCATCAGCCATTGCTTCCATCAATCAATCATCAATGGTATAAAGGACCCTCGATGATCACATCGTATGCACATATGATTAGCATATGGGAGTTGGTCATCTTGTGATTGATTATACCATTTATACGTATATGCACTCCATGGAAAGACCGGCACAAGAAGTACTGCTACGGCAACTTTTGATCGCCCTAAACATACTTGTGATTTGGCATTGATTAGTCTACAAGTTTACAACGAGATGGGGAGCTCGCCGATGTTGAGAACCGAGCTGGCTTCACATGCCTTGCTTCCCTCGAGTGGGAGCTCACAGGAGAAGCAGTTGTCTCGATGGGAGGTAGACACGGTCATCCCCGTTGTATCGGTCCCTCACATATCTTCTTTGACTCAGAGCTCAATCTGATGTACATGCCCTTGCCTGCTGACCAACTGGCTGCAACAACACCTGCAGTAATGGATGTCGCAAAAGCTAGGTAGATGCTTTCTACCGACCATACAGTATTTGACACGTACTCCCTCTGTAAATAATTGAAGCACTCTTATATTTCTTTAAAGAGCGAGTACTATTTTTCAAGTTGAATATATTTTTAGGTAACCTACATCTTTCTTACCCTTCACCATCATTGGTACCAAATTTTTCCATGTGCATGATCCCACCCAAATATATATGATGCAACATCACAGCCTTCTATTGCAGCCATCAAGGGATGTGGACACTAGCTTCAAGAGGAGCATTTGGTTATGTAACCCAGATACAAGCAAATCAAAATCATTAATTTTGCTGACAAGGAAAGTAAAACAGATCGAGGCTCCAGTTATTAAGATGGCACTCAGAGTACGCCTTTACATCCACCTCTCCTTTCTAACTGGCATTTGCTCAGTATGATGATGGAAACCACAAGGCCGTGTACATAATAGAAGTTGCAAAAGGGCAAAAGGAAACTTCCAAAAGGGCAGGAGGATGAATAGGTTGATGACAATGACGAGATGAAGCAATTGTGATAAGTGGCGAAACATAATCTTGTTACCCCGTTGCAACGCACGGGCTCTTTTGATAGTTTTACTAATAAACCACCGATTGCTTCTGGTCGTCCGTCGTTAGGATTTTTGCAGAAAAGTCCCTCCGTTTCTGAGAAATTAACCCACAGTCCTTTAGTAAGTGAGAAAAACGTTTCGTTCAGGTTGTTTTCCAAAACTCCCCCTATAGTTTTCAATATTCAACCTGCAGTCCACCAGCACAAAAAAGCACGGGCTCTCCCTCGCCTCCCGATCTCAGCCGCTAGGAGGCGACTGACCCCGGCGACGCTCGATCCGTTGCTGCGCCGGCCGCCGGTCGACGCCGGCGAGGATTTTCCCCCTCTCCCGACCCACGTCTCTCTCTCTCTCTTTCGCGAAAATAGGGTTGGGCGCCGCCGCCGTTTTCCTGGTAGAAGGCGGCCAGAGCACCGCACGGGAGGCCCTTGTCGGGCGAAGCCCCGGATCACGGTGTTCCCGCGGAGGGAGAGGGCGGCGGAGTCGAGGATGGGCGCGGCAGGCGGAGCCCCGTCCTCCTTTGTCCTCTCCCGTCGAGCGCCAGATCGAAGAAGCATCAGCTCCCCCACCTCCATCCCGTGTCCTCTCCTACATCGGCCACACCACGCCGCGCTCGTGGAGCAGAGTCGCGGAAGCACGACGCCGGCTGCGGCGGAGTGAGGAGAGCTCGTCAGGTCATCTTCTCCCTCCAAGGAAGGTTCAGGCCCAACCTCCACGCCATCAGCTCCACCCCATATATGTTTCCTGTCAGGTTAGTTTCAGGTCCGCTTAATGGACGTCGATAACTGACACACGTGTGGCAGGAAGGGAGACGCACCACACGCCTCTAACGTAAACAAATTGTCACGTCATCGCATGCATGTATGTAGGAATCTTTTTGGATTTTCAGTTTTTAAAATGTTTTATCTCTTAAATGAAAAATCCGATTGAAGAACCGTTTTCACCATTAAATCCCTCGCGACGAGATTTTTTTACTAGATCCCATGTTGATATGTTTTGATGAATTTTTTTCGGATTAAAAGTTGCCATGTCTATTGCATATGAATTGTCATGGTGTTTACACTGAAATTGCCATGATATGTTTCAGCTATTTTCTTCTACATTTAAAAGTAATTTTTGACATTTATAAAGTGGGGAATTAAGAAACTAGACTTGCCATGAACCATAAACTAAAATTGCCATGATACATGCACGTAAAATTGCCATGGTTCATACAAAAAATGATTTTCATGGTCAAAAGTACTGGAGTTGCCATCATCAAAATGCTAAAATTGCCATGATCTACAAACTAAAATTGCCACATGGCAACTTTAGTTTAAGCTCTAAGGCAAATGCAGTGTAAACATCATGGCAACTTCTGGGCAAAAAAAAAATCGTCGAAACATATCAACACGAGGTCTAGTTTTGAAGATCTTGTCGAGACGGATTTAATGGTGAAAACGGATTTTTAGTTCGCTTTTTTATTTAGGAGATACAACATTTTTAAGCCGAAAACCAAAAAGATTCCTGTGATGTCATCTATTCATACGTGGCAAAATGTGTTGGAAATATGCCCTAGAGGCAATAATAAGAGCATTATTATTATATTTCCTTGTTCATGATAATTGTCTTTATTCATGCTATAAGTGTGTTATCCGGAAATCGTAATACATGTGTGAGTAACAGACACCAACATGTCCCTAGTAAGCCTCTAGTTGACTAGCTCGTTGATCAACAGATAGTCATGGTTTCCTGACTACGGACATTGGATGTCATTGATAACGAGATCACGTCATTAGGAGAATGATATGATGGACAAGACCCAATCCTAAACATAGCATAAAGATCGTATAGTTCGTTTGCTAGAGTTTTTCCAATGTCAAGTATCTTTTCCTTAGACCATGAGATCGTGTAACTCCCGGATACCGTAGGAATGCTTTGGGTATACCAAAAGTCACAACGTAACTGGGTGACTATAAAGGTATACTACGGGTATCTCCGAAAGTGTCTGTTGGGTTGACACAGATCGAGACTGGGATTTGTCACTCCGTATGACGGAGAGGTATCACTGGGCCCACTCGGTAATGCATCATCATAATGAGCTCAGAGTGACCAAGTGTCTGGTCACGGGATCATGCATTACGGTACGAGTAAAGTGACTTGCCGGTAATGAGATTGAACGAGGTATTGGGATCCCGACGATCGAATCTCGGGCAAGTAACATATCGATTGACAAAGGGAATTGTATACGGGGTTGCTTCAATCCTCGACATCGTGGTTCATCCGATGAGATCATCGTGGAGCATGTGGGAGCCAACATGGGTATCCAGATCCCGCTGTTGGTTATTGACCGGAGAGTCGTCTCGGTCATGTCTGCTTGTCTCCCGAACCCGTAGGGTCTACACACTTAAGGTTCGGTGACGCTAGGGTTGTAGGAATATGTATATGCAGTAACCCGAATGTTATTCGGAGTCCCGGATGAGATCCCGGACGTCACGAGGAGTTCCGGAATGGTCCGGAGGTAAAGAATTATATATAGGAAGTGCTATTTCGGCCATCGGGACAAGTTTCGGGGTTATCGGTATTGTACCGGGACCACCGGAAGGGTCCCGGGGGCCCACTGGGTGGGGCCACCTACCCCGGGGGGCCACATGGGCTGTAGGGGGTGCGCCTTGGCCTACATGGGCCAAGGGCACCAGCCCCAACATAGGCCCATGTGCCTAGGGTTTAAGAGGGAAGAGTCCCACTAGGGTAAGGCACCCCTTAGGTGCCTTGGGGGGAGGGAAACCTCCCTGGCCGCCGCCCCCCCTAGGAGATTGGATCTCCTAGGGCCGGCGCCCCCCCCCCCTTGGCCCTCCTATATATAGTGGGGGAAGGAGGGCTCTTCATCCACGCCTTTGGTTGCCTCCTTCTCCCTCTCCAACACCTCCTCCTCCTCCATAGTGCTCGGCGAAGCCCTGACGGAGTACTGCAGCTCCACCATCACCACGCCGTCGTGCTGTTGATGGAGCCGTCTTCCTCAACCTCTCCCTCCCCCTTGCTGGATCAAGAAGAAGGAGACGTTACGCTAACCGTACGTGTGTTGAACGCGGAGGCGCCGTCCGTTCGGCGCTAGGATCTCCGGTGATTTGGATCACGTCGTGTTCGACTACATCATCCCCGTTCTTTGAACGCTTCCGATCGTGATCTACAAAGGTATGTAGATGCATCCGATCACTCGTTGCTAGCTGAACTCATAGATGGGTCTTGGTGAAACCGTAGGAAATTTTTTGTTTTCTGCAACGTTCCCCAATAGTGGCATCATGAGCTAGGTCTATGCGTAGTTCTTCTTGCGCGAGTAGAACACAATTTGTTGTGGGCGTAGATGTTGTCAACTTTCTTGCCGCTACTAGTCTTATCTTGCTTCAACGGTATTGTGGGATGAAGCGGCCCGGACAACCTTACACGTATGCTTACGTGAGACCGGTTCCACCGACTAACATGCACTAGTTGCATAAGGCGGCTGGCGGGTGTCTGTCTCTCCTACTTTAGTTGGAGCGGATTCGATGAAAAGGGTCCTTATGAAGGGTAAATAGAAGTTGACAAATCACGTTGTGGCTTTCACGTAGGTAAGAAAACGTTCTTGCTAGAACCCTATTTCAGCCACGTAAAACTTGCAACAACAATTAGAGGACGTCTAACTTGTTTTTGCAGCAAGTGCTTTGTGATATGATATGGCCAAAGTTGTGATGAATGATGAATGAAATATATGTGATGTATGAGATGTTCGTGCTATTGTAATAAGAATCACGACTTGCATGTCGATGAGTATGACAACCGGCAGGAGCCATAGGAGTTGTCTTTATTTTTTGTATGACCTGCGTGTCATTGAGAAACGCCATGTAAATTACTTTACTTTATTGCTAAACGCGTTAGCCATAGTAGTAGAAGTAATGGTTGGCGTGCAACTTCATGGAGACACGATGATGGGGATCATGATGATGGAGATCATGGTGTCAAGCCGGTGACAAGATGATCATGGAGCCCCAAGATGGAGATCAAAGGAGCTATGTGATATTGGCCATATCATGTCACTATTATTATTTGATTGCATTTGATGTTTATCATGTTTTGCATCTTGTTTACTTAGAATGACGGTAGTAAATAAGATGATCCCTCATAATAATTTCAAGAAAGTGTTCCCCCTAACCGTGCACCGTTGCGACAGTTCGTTGTTTCAATGCACCACGTGATGATCGGGTGTTTGATCCAAACATTCACATACAACGGGTGTAAGACAGATTTACACATGCAAACACTTAGGTTGACTTGACGAGCCTAGCATGTGTATAGACATGGCCTCGGAACATAGAAGACCGAAAGGTCGAGCATGAGTCGTATAGAAGATACGATCAACATGAAGATGTTCACCGACGTTGACTAGTCCGTCTCACATGATGATCGGACACGGCCTAGTTGACTCGGATCATGTTATACTTAGATGACTAGCAGAGGGATGTCTATCTAAGTGGGAGTTCATTAAATAGATGAACTTAATTATCATGAACTTAGTCTAAAATCTTTACAATATGTCTTGTAGATCAAATGGCCAACGTTGTCTTCAATTTCAACGCGTTCCTAGGGAAAACCAAGCTGAAAGACGATGGCAGCAACTATACGGACTGGGTCCGAAACCTGAGGATCATCCTCATAGCTGCCAAGAAAGATTATGTCCTACAAGCACCGCTCGGTGATCCACCCGTCCCACAAAACCAAGACGTTATGAACGCTTGGCAGACACGGGCTGATGACTACTCCCTCGTTCAGTGCGGCATGCTTTACAGTTTAGATCCGGGGCTCCAAAAGCGTTTTGAGAGACATGGAGCATATGAGATGTTCGAAGAGCTGAAATTGGTTTTTCAAGCTCATGCCCGGGTCGAGAGATATGAAGTCTCCGACAAATTCTTTAGCTGTAAGATGGAGGAAAATAGTTCTGTCAGTGAGCACATACTCACTATGTCTGGGTTACATAACCGCTTGACTCAGCTGTGAGTTAATCTCCCGGATGATGCGGTCATTGACAGAATCCTCCAGTCGCTTCCACCAAGCTACAAGAGCTTTGTGATGAACTTCAATATGCAGGGGATGCAAAAGACCATTCCTGAGGTATTTGCAATGCTGAAATCAGCAGAGGTAGAAGTCAAGAAGGAACATCAAGTGTTGATGGTAAATAAAACCACTAAGTTCAAGAAGGGCAAGGGTAAAAAGAACTTCAAGAAGGACGGCAAGGAAGTTGCCGCGCCTGGCAAGAAAGCTGCCGGGAAGAAGCCAAAGAATGGACCCAAGCCCGAGACTGAGTGCTTTTATTGCAAGGGAAGTGGTCACTAGAAGCGGAACTGCCCCAAATACTTAGCGGACAAGAAGGCCGGCAAAACAAAAGGTATATATGATATACATGTACTTGATGTGTACCTTACTAGTACCCGTAGTAGCTCCTGGATATTTGATACCGGTGCAGTTGCTCACATTTGTAACTCAAAGCAGGGGCTGCGGAATAAGCGGAGACTGGCAAAGGACGAGGTGACGATGCGCGTCGGGAATGGTTCCAAGGTCAATGTGATCACCGTCGGCACGCTACCTCTATATTTGCCTTCGGGATTAGTTTTAAACCTTAATAATTGTTATTTAGTGCCAGCTTTGAGCATGAACATTGTATCGGGATCTCGTTTAATTCGAGATGGCTACTCATTTAAATCCGAGAATAATGGTTGTTCCATTTATATGAGAGATATGTTTTATGGTCATGCTCCTATGGTGTATGGTTTATTCTTAATGAATCTCGAGCGTAATGCTACACATATTCATAGTCTGAATACCAAAAGATGTAAAGTTGATAATGATAGTCCCACATACTTGTGGCACTGCCGCCTTGGTCACATAGGTGTCAAACGCATGAAGAAGCTCCATGCAGATAGACTTTTAGAGTCTCTTGATTACGAATCATTTGACACGTGCGAACCATGCCTCATGGGTAAGATGACCAAGGCTCCGTTCTCAGGAACAATGGAGCGAGCAACCAACTTATTGGAAATCATACATACTGATGTGTGCGGTCCAATGAGTGTTGAGGCTCGCGGTGGCTATTGTTATGTTCTCACCCTCACTGATGATTTGAGTAGATATGGGTATATCTACTTAATGAAACACAAGTTTGAAACCTTTGAAAAGTTCAAGGAATTTTAGAGTGAGGTTGAGAATCAACGTGACAGGAAAATCAAGTTTCTACGATCAGATCGTGGAGGAGAATACTTGAGTCACGAATTTGGCACACACTTAAGAAAATGTGGAATAATTTCACAACTCACGCCGCCTGGAACACCTCAGCGTAATGGTGTGTCCGAACGTCGTAATCGCACTCTATTAGATATGGTGCGATCTATGATGTCTCTTACCGATTTACCGCTGTCTTTTTGGGGCTATCCTTTAGAGACTGCCGCATTCACTTTAAATAGGGCTCCGTCGAAATCCGTTGAGACGACACCGTTTGAATTATGGTTTGGGAAGAAACCTAAGTTGTCGTTTCTAAAAGTTTGGGGATGCGATGCTTATGTCAAGAAACTTCAACCTGAAAAGCTCGAACCCAAGTCGGAAAAATGCGTCTTCATAGGATACCCTAAAGAAACTGTTGGGTATACCTTCTACCACAGATCCGAAGGCAAGATCTTTGTTGCCAAGAATGGATTCTTTTTAGAGAAAGAGTTTCTCTCGAAAGAAGTAAGTGGGAGGAAAGTAGAACTTGATGAAATATTACCTCTTGAACCGGAAAATGGCGCAATTCAAGAAAATGTTCCTGAGGTGCCTGCACCGACTAGAGAGGAAGTTAATGATAATGATCAAGATACTTCTGATCAAGCTCCTACTGAAGTTCGAAGGTCCACAAGGACACGTTCCGCACCAGAGTGGTACGGCAACCCTGTCTTGGAAATCATGTTGTTAGACCACGGTGAACCTTCGAACTATGAAGAAGCGATGGCGGGCCCGGATTCCGACAAATGGCTAGAAGCCATGAAATCCGAGATAGGATCCATGTATGAAAACGAAGTATGGACTTTGACTGACTTGCCCGTTGAACGGCGAGCCATAGAAAATAAATGGATCTTTAAGAGAAAGACAGACGCGGATGGTAATGTGACCATCTATAAAGCTCGGCTTGTCGCTAAGGGTTATCGACAAGTTCAAGGGGTTGACTACGATGAGACTTTCTCATCGGTAGCGAAGCTAAAGTCCGTCCGAATCATGTTAGCAATTGCCGAATTCTACGATTATGAGATATGGCAAATGGATGTCAAAACAGCATTCCTTAATGGTTTCCTTAAGGAAGAATTGTATATGATGCAGCCGGAAGGTTTTGTCGATCCTAAGAATGCTGACAAGGTGTGCAAGCTCCAACGCTCGATTTATGGGCTGGTGCAAGCATCTCGGAGTTGGAACATTCGCTTTGATGAGATGATCAAAGCGTTTGGGTTTACGCAGACTTATGGAGAAGCCTGCGTTTACAAAAAAGTGAGTGGGAGCTCTGTAGCATTTCTCATATTATATGTAGATGACATACTTTTGATGGGAAATGATATAGAACTATTGGACAACATCAAGGCCTACTTGAATAAGAGTTTTTCAATGAAGGACCTTGGAGAAGCTGCTTATATATTAGGCATCAAGATCTATAGAGATAGATCAAGACGCCTCATAGGTCTTTCACAAAGCACATACCTTGATAAGATATTGAAGAAGTTCAATATGAATCAGTCTAAGAAGGGGTTCTTGCCTGTGTTGCAAGGTATGAAATTGAGCTCAGCTCAATGTCCGACCACGGCAGAAGATATAGAAGAGATGAGTGTCATCCCCTATGCCTCAGCCATAGGTTCTATTATGTATGTCATGCTGTGTACCAGACCTGATGTAAACCTTGCCGTAAGTTTGGTAGGAAGGTACCAAAGTAATCTCGGCAAGGAACACTGGACAGCGGTCAAGAATATCCTGAAGTACCTGAAAAGGACTAAGGAAATGTTTCTCGTTTATGGAGGTGACGAAGAGCTCGTCGTAAAGGGTTACGTCGATGCTAGCTTCGACACAGATCTGGATGACTCAAAGTCACAAACCGGATACATGTATATTTTGAATGGTGGGGCAGTAAGCTGGTGCAGTTGCAAGCAGAGCGTCGTGGCGGGATCTACATGTGAAGCGGAGTACATGGCAGCCTCAGAGGTAGCACATGAAGCAATATGGGTGAAGGAGTTCATCACCGACCTAGGAGTCATACCCAATGCGTCGGGGCCAATCAAACTCTTCTGTGACAACACTGGAGCTATTGCACTTGCCAAGGAGCCCAGGTTTCACAAGAAGACAAGGCACATCAAGCGTTGCTTCAACTCCATTCGTGAAAATGTTCAAGATGGAGACATAGATATTTGTAAAGTACATACGGACCTGAATGTAGCAGATCCGTTGACTAAACCTCTCCCAAGGGCAAAACATGATCAACACCAGAATTCCATGGGTGTTCGATTCATCACAATGTAACTAGATTATTGACTCTAGTGCAAGTGGGAGACTGTTGGAAATATGCCCTAGAGGCAATAATAAAAGCATTATTATTATATTTCCTTGTTCATGATAATTGTCTTTATTCATGCTATAATTGTGTTATCCGGAAATCGTAATACATGTGTGAATAACAGACACCAACATGTCCCTAGTAAGCCTCTAGTTGACTAGCTCGTTGATCAACAAATAGTCATGGTTTCCTGACTATGGACATTGGATGTCATTGATAACGAGATCACATCATTAGGAGAATGATGTGATGGACAAGACCCAATCCTAAACATAGCATAAAGATCGTATAGTTCGTTTGCTAGAGTTTTTCCAATGTCAAGTATCTTTTCCTTAGACCATGAGATCGTGTAACTCCCGGATACCGTAGGAATGCTTTGGGTATACCAAACGTCACAACGTAACTGGGTGACTATAAAGGTATACTACGGGTATCTCCGAAAGTGTCTGTTGGGTTGACACGGATCGAGACTGGGATTTGTCACTCCGTATGACGGAGAGGTATCACTGGGCCCACTCGGTAATGCATCATCATAATGAGCTCAGAGTGACCAAGTGTCTGGTCACGGGATCATGCATTACGGTACGAGTAAAGTGACTTGCCGGTAACGAGATTGAACGAGGTATTGTGATACCGACGATCGAATCTCGGGCAAGTAACATATCGATTGACAAAGGGAATTGTATACGGGGTTGCTTCAATCCTCGACATCGTGGTTCATCCGATGAGATCATCGTGGAGCATGTGGGAGCCAACATGGGTATCCAGATCCCGCTGTTGGTTATTGACCGGAGAGTCGTCTCGGTCATGTCTGCTTGTCTCCCGAACCCGTAGGGTCTACACACTTAAGGTTTGGTGACGCTAGGGTTGTAGGAATATGTATATGCAGTAACCCGAATGTTGTTCGGAGTCCCGGATGATATCCCGGACGTCACGAGGAGTTCCGGAATGGTCCGGAGGTAAAGAATTATATATAGGAAGTGCTATTTCGGCCATCGGGACAAGTTTCGGGGTTATCGGTATTGTACCGGGACCACCGGAAGGGTCCCGGGGGCCCACCGGGTGGGGCCACCTGCCCCGAGGGGCCACATGGGCTGTAGGGGGTGCGCCTTGGCCTACATGGGCCAAGGGCACCAGCCCCAACATAGGCCCATGCGCCTAGGGTTTAAGAGGGAAGAGTCCCACTAGGGTAAGGCACCCCTTAGGTGCCTTGGGGGGGAGGGAAACCTCCCTGGACGCCGCCCCCCCTAGGAGATTGGATATCCTAGGGCCAGCGCCCCCCCCCCCTTGGCCCTCCTATATATAGTGGGGGAAGGAGGGCTCTTCATCCACGCCTTTGGTTGCCTCCTTCTCCCTCTCCAACACCTCCTCCTCCTCCATAGTGCTCGGCGAAGCCCTGACGGAGTACTGCAGCTCCACCATCACCACGCCGTCGTGCTGTTGCTGGAGCCATCTTCCTCAACCTCTCCCTCCCCCTTGCTGGATCAAGAAGAAGGAGATGTTACGCTAACCATACGTGTGTTGAACGCGGAGGCGCCGTCCGTTCGGCGCTAGGATCTCCGGTGATTTGGATCACGTCGTGTTCGACTACATCATCCCCGTTCTTTGAACGCTTCCGCTCGTGATCTTCAAAGGTATGTAGATGCATCCGATCACTCGTTGCTAGCTGAACTCATAGATGGATCTTGGTGAAACCGTAGGAAAAAATTTTTTTTCTGCAACGTTCCCCAACAAAATGAATGGTCATGGAGGCGTGTGGGCGATGTGCAAACACCCACACGTGTGGGCGTTAGCTTTTTCCTAATATTTTCAGGTTAGCTCATCTAAAAAATAGTTTCAGGTTAGTCTGCATAATTAAATTAGAAGTGTTATTTGGTTGTCTGTCATTGTTACTTATCCGATCTGAATCTAATGAAATATGTATTGTACCAAAGGATGGTTCAACACCTATTTCTGTGTGATTGTCACTGTTCTAGACTTGTGGTGGATAGAATAACACAAAAGACTTGCAAGCATTACTAGCATAAACCTTGTGCAGGAACCTTGCACAAGCATTTAGTAATGACCATGCTGAAAAAAACATTTAGTAGTGACTGACGCCTTCCGTGAATCCACCACCATTTTTGCTACATTGCATTACATAGCAGGTTTTTATTTCTTTGAGAAACACTACTGCTACAGCCGTTTGCATGCCAACTGTTCGGTCAATTGCCACAATAGACCGGAGGTAATTTTCTGTTTTTTTACTTAGGTGTTTCCATGTTATCACGACCACTACCACTGAACAAGACTAATCTTATAAGGAAGGCATCAATAGCGATCTCATCAATGGATTGTCACCAGAGGTATGTAATGCCTCGACTCCCCTCAAAAACAGCCCTGCTGCTTTGGTTGTGAACTTGTGGTGCCTGTGTTCCTCACAGTAGTTGTTTTTGATGTTACTGTAGTTGGTACACCACTGTATGATCGATGAATTCAACCGATTTTCCTTTGTTTGCACTGCTAATGAATGTTACTGATTTGCGCCCCTTAGATCTACCCCTGTTTCAGTTTATTTTTTTGAAAAATTGGTGCTACTTCTGATTGCTCACAATTTCAGTTTGGTGAATATCTACATGGTCGGTATATTTGGGAGTAGCATCTGATAAAATCTCACTGTAGTGGTATCGATTTCAATGTTATTTATCTGCCCTAGAATCTCGGAAGTGCACTTAGTTGGAAACATGCATGCAACATTTACTTTTTTCTACTTATGTTACTTTCCTGCCTGGTCATCATGCCAACTCTAGCATCCATGTATATGATTTCTCAAGGGTCATATTCTGAATAATAACGCAAGGTACTTTGAGTAAAAGTTCTGCAAATCTGAGCTCCTGGAAAGCTAGGATTTGTAGGGACAAAATGTACTCGATTGCTCGACAAAGTATGGCAACAAGCTAAGAATCTGTCATATATCACGAATTTACATATGTTTTGTTCTGTCTAATTTGTTGTCAAGTTTTGGAACACGAATCGGTGGCGAACCAGCATCATTAGTCCTTCATGTCTTCAAACCTTAGATGCCATTGCCCAGGCCTATTTGTATAGAAATCAAAGACTGAGAATATGACGGTATCACCCTGTTTTCCTACTTCATCAGTAGTGCACCTATTTAATCATTACATTGGGGATGCCTTATATGTTGTATTACATGTGCTGTTTTCTTCTTCATCTAGAGACTACTTCTATTCTGCTTAGGATTGTCTTTGCCAACTGGGATGCTTGTATTAAGTAAACAACATCGGTCTCTACTCTACTCTTAAACTAACATAGTCCACAGTTGGGATGCTTAGGAAACAGTAAGAATTTCAGGCATTACCTAAAAGAGTACAATCTGGTATTCCTAGAAATTAAGGAGCTCTTAAAATTATGTTATCCATTCATGACATATCCACAAAACGTGCAATGGTTTCTGAGCAGGCACAAAGTCCACACGTGTCCCAGCCCAAGGCATGAACAAAGCGTCAAAGAACAACAGTAGTACATTTCCTGGACTAAGTATCTCCTTTAATCATGGACATAAATTCTTTTCTGGCTTCTTCTCCACACTTTTCTTTAACAACTCAGTTTCCAACAAGGTCTCTTTGCGGTGCGCAGGGACGGAGCCAAGATTTGAGCATAGGGGGGGCGAAGACAACGGCACAAGAGATTTTTTTCTTCTTAGGTTAACCCCTTTACACTAATTTCACAATAGAACTAACCCGCCTCTTGCAGTGACAAAAGGACAATGGTATATAGCAAACTAATACTCCTATAAAGACAACGACACAAGAGATGTAGATTCATGAAATTTTATTAGTGGCATAATTGTTTGATTAGGAGTTTGCATAAGAACTAAATTATGTTCCGGCTATTACCTTGGTTCTTGGAATCCCTACACCTTTGCCTCTATCAATCCCCATATTGATCTTTCCTCCGAAGGGAGATTATTTGGACAGTAACCACCTGATGCAATCAATAGAGAAAAATTATTAAATATCATGTATTATGAAATTCTAAATGTTCAAAATTAAATACTTCTTGCCTACACCATGGCATCAATTGAAGTGTTGCACATGGTTTGCAGTAGCATCATATTCCGACAGTTGAGAGCTTGAATCAACTGGGTTTAAAAAATATGAATTGATTCTGCTCTCTTCCTCTTCACATCTACACAAGCACAAATAAATAACTGAAAATGACATAATTTGATTCTTAATGCCTACCGTGTATGATTATTCTTCAATAATTTGTAAAGCCGCGAACTAATCTGATGCAAAAATAAAATACCTTTTCCCCTCATGTTGTTGCCGCACATCCATGCGTCCGGCCTGCCGGCAACCTGTCCGTGGTCCGCTGATCGACGCATGTCTGTCCTGGCGTCCCCTTCCCTTCTCCGCTTCTAGATGGCGGCGCAACAGCGCGAGCGCGATGGACAGATCCAATCGCAGCAGGCCTACAGTTCCTGGCGGCTTGGAAAGGAAGATATTAGCAGCAATAGACATGTTTTTTTAGATCTGTGCCTGCGTAGTGGCTGCAACTAACAAGCCACTTTGCCTTCCACGATGGCATTTTTCTATCGAAGAGACCACGATGGGCTCCATAGCATTCTTCTTTACGTGGACTTTGTGTTTTTAACTTGCAAATGGACTGTATATGGGCTCAGGCTTCACGTTAATAAAAAGGCCCAAGAGGCATAGGGGGGGGGGGGGGGATCAAGTGCGCACGTGATTTTTTTAGCGAACAAGCCATCGCTGTCAGGGACGAGGCGATCGTTGGGGGGGGGGCCTAGATTCGTCCCTGGCGGTGCGACGGCACACATAATTTTCTTTCTCTTTTTGAGGCACTGTTGCACATTATGCAGCGAACCATATTTAGGCCGGCTTGGTTACTTTTATACCAAGCTAGCTGATCAAAAGGCACACAATTAGTGTACGCACGCAAGAGTTGTTGGCGGCTAAAATCATGAAGCAACGGACTGAGAAATCGTGGCCAGCATACAGGTAGGCGAAGATAGCCAATGTATTTGCATGTTTTCTTGACTTATATTACAATGCATCCACAATAAAACCTAAATTATATAATGATATTCTCCCATATACAATGAAACTTATCTTTTCATGGAATTCAGTATGTTTTTTAACAGCTCACTCATGTATATTGATCTGGGTAGTTTATATGTTATTCTGGTTGACATTTATCACTTAAAATTAATTGTATACTATAATGGTAATATCCAACTTGGTCCCCTTTGAATTGCTTAGGACATTTATGTTAGATCTTCGAACTTAGTGAATTCCCCAAACATCTTTGTAATGTTGGAATTCTCTGGCTTTTGATAAAAGAAAAGTTCAATTCTAACGGATTAGTTAAAATCCTTCAAATTTACTTTCGGTGAACCATATGATAATGGCCAATCCGCCTTTACAAAGTATACAGTGACAATGTATTTCACATGATGAAATTTTGGTTTCAGGGTAAAGATATTGAATGTATGGCACTTACCTTTTTTTATGGTGGGTGTGTGGCACTTGATGTGATGGAGTGACTCCTGGGCTCAGTGGTGTACATGTTCCTCCACGGCAAGGACCACCACATCATGGGCCTCCTGACCAAGGTTATGTAGTTGTGTGTCACCAGGGCGATCCCCATGTAACTGATCTTATTCCCCCCTATATGTAGCATGGCCAGCTTGCGTTGATTGATTCAGTAAACGGGGTGTTGGTTTGTGTTTGTTTTTCCGTAGCCTTCTAAATTTCACAACTGGAACGTGTACGGTTTGGGTGCAAAGATGTACTTCAACATGTGATTTATTCTTTGAAATTGAATTCAGATCTTGAGTACTACTTTTATTTTGAAGAAGTATGTGCATGATTTCACAACTCGAAAATGGCAACGTATATAGCAGAAATGTGATCCCTCTTTCAGTGCAACCAAAATGTATAGCACAGCTTTGTATACATCAATTCCAATATGAAATCTATATCTGAACTTGAACATTTGTCTCACCTGCATCCAGAGAGAGAACACACTATGTTATCGATGAGATGGTCTGATCATATACTGGAAACATCATTAGTATTAGGTTCCCTTTCTGGGTCTACGATATTTTATGCTCGCACTCGATTGTTTTTTCATGTACCACAGTATTTTAGTTTTTGAATAGATTGAAATAGTCTTTCTGTACAAATTATGTACTCCCTCCGTTCCTAAATATAAGTCTTTGTAGAGATTTTACTATGGATCATATACATATGTATCTAGATGCATTTTAGAGTATAGATACACTCATTTTGCTCCGTATTTGGTCAATAGTGAAATCTCTCCAAAGACTTATATTTAGGAACGGAGGGAGTAGTTTTCACTATAGTTATTTTTTATTCCAAAACACGAGGAAATCTGATGGTGCAGACAATGCCACATTGAAAGATAGGCCTGTGAAGATTCGGCTTGAAAGTTCATGAAGGGTTCCTATGTCTCGATCACAATAGAGCATCTACAGCCGGGCTACCCAAACGGGTCGTAGACGTCCGGGCTATCGGGCATCCCTGAAACCCAGCCCAAATCCATATAACCTCACTTCGGATGAACACTAGACTTAAATCTAAGACAATGCCATGTTGAAAGATGGGCTTGCGAAGATTCATCTCAAGAATTCCCGAGGGTACTTCCGTGTTTATCATATTTGTTTTCACACCTTGGACATTGTGTTTTCCCGTTGCAACGCACGGGCATCTTTACCTAGTAACTATATTACATTTAGATGTGACTTGGCAAATCTGATAAGAAAATGAACCTTTTCGACAGATTTGCACCAAATATATTGTTGCGGGTGTTGGTATCTTTGAAGGCCTTCAATCTTTAAGGATAGAAGATAGTCTCTTCCTTTTCTCCGTCTGGAATGATATACAAAACGAATGTTCTTTTTGGAGGGACGGGAAGATAAGAAGAAACATGAACTAAGAAGAACAACACAACAATAGCATAATGAATCGTTTTCCCTCATCTGTTATAAATATCTTTATATTCAACCATGTTTTCCATTGTTAAGCGACCCCATCGAACAAGTATCAGATCCCACACCAAGAGATATATCGTCATGATATAAGAACGCATTACACACAGAAAACGGAAATCAAACTGTATGTACACATAACCCATTTCACGAATCTTGGCGTAAATCGGCGGCACATGATTCCCGTGCACCTGGACCCGCGTGGTCCCGGTCAATATGCTCCAGCTTGCGCACAGGTTGAGCATATCGCTGGAGTAGTAATTAGCTCGATCTTACGTAATAACGGAGGGTCAGACTATTCCAAATCCAAAGATAGAAAAGATAGGAAAGCAGTTACGTTCCTAGACAGAATAGGAAGCAAATAATTACTTCCCCCTTCCGAATCTTATCGGACAAGTAACTTTGCTCTATATGTATGCAAGAAAGGATGATGTCTCTCGCCTCCATTCGGCAGCAGATTTAACTAGAGTTATATAGATGTGATAGTTGTGATCGAGTAGATGGAAGGAGATCTGCGAGGTCGACCGGCGGATGCAAGAGAGAAACGCCGGGATGCAGCCAGTTCGGCCGCCATCGTCGTCATCTTCTTGCTGGTCGCGTTGACGCACCTGCTCGTGTTGGCCTCCCACTTCGGCGCCGCCGACCCTCTGATCTGGTGGCAGCAAAGGGCGTACGCAGCAGATGACGGGCCTGGCGGCAACGCGGTGGCGCCCGACCGGCTCCTCTCCCCGTACTTGGAAGACAACAATCCGGCGGCGTGCCTCAGCCGGCACGAGGCCTCCAGGCGCTGGAAGCCCGCGGCGTTCCCTGTGCCCCCCTACCTGGTGGAGAGGCTGAGGCGGTACGAGGCCAACCACCGTCGGTGCGGCCCGCGCACGGCGCTCTACCGCGAGGCCGTTTCGCGGCTCCGGTCTGCCTCCCGCAACGCAGACCACGCCGCCGCCGGCGATCGTCATCATACATGCAAGTACGTGGTGTGGATCCCAACCGAGGGCCTCGGCAACCGGATGCTCAGCCTCGTCTCCACCTTCCTATACGCGCTCCTCACCGACCGCGTCCTCCTCGTCCATGAGCCCCCGGAGATGGAGGGCCTCTTCTGCGAGCCCTTCCCCGGGACCACGTGGCTGCTCCCGCCGGCCGATTTCCCCCACAAGCTCGACGCCGCCGCCTTCTCCTCCCGCTCCAAGGAGAGCTACGTCAACATGCTCCATAACAACATCATCCGCTACGGCTACGACGCGCAGGTGCTGCCGGCTTACGTCTACCTCCACCTGGAGACCGTGTTTCTTCTCACCGAGAGCATAAAGCTCCGGCTCCAGAACCACACGTTCTGCGAAGAGGACCACCGCTTGCTCAACAAGTTCGACTGGATGGTGGTCAAGTCCGACAACTACTTTGCGGTGGCGCTGTTCATGATGCCCATGTACCGCCGCGAGCTTGAACGGATGTTCCCGGCGAAAGGGGCGGTGTTCCACCATCTTGGCAGGTACCTCCTCCGCCCGGGGAACCGGGTGTGGGGGATGGTGGACAGGTTCTTTGAGGGGTACCTCGCCGGTGCCGACGAGCGTCTCGGCATGCATGTGCGCAACAAGCAGATCTTCCCGGTGCCGCCCGAGATCATGTTCAAACAGATCCTCCGGTGCGCGCGGGAGCATCATCTTTTGCCGCAGGTACTAGCCACCAGCGAACCACCGACGGCGGAGGTGAAGAAGAAGAAGGCCGTCGCAGTCCTGATGCTTTCCCTGAAGCCCGAGTACCATGACAAGCTGCACGCCATGTACTACACGAACGCGACGGTGGCCGGCGACGTG
The DNA here is from genome assembly GCF_018294505.1 of Triticum aestivum. Taxonomy (NCBI): domain Eukaryota; kingdom Viridiplantae; phylum Streptophyta; class Magnoliopsida; order Poales; family Poaceae; genus Triticum; species Triticum aestivum. The sequence goes on from NC_057800.1 coordinate 10,375,103, forward strand.
GTGGTGTCGGTGCACCAGCCGAGCCACGACGGGGAGCAGCAGTCGGACGCGCGGGCACACAACGAGCGGGCCCTGGCGGAGATCTACCTGCTGAGTTTCTGCGACAGGATGGTGACGACGGGGTGGTCCACGTTTGGGTACGCCGCGCAGGCGCTGGCTGGGATTCGGCCGTGGATGCTGTTGCCGGTGAACCGGAGCAAGATGAGAGCCGACGTGGCTTGCGTGAGGCCGCCGTCTGTGGAGCCCTGCATGCATCCGCAACCGTCATTGCTCACGTGCCAGCAGGGGCCGCGGCATCTGGACGATTCCGTGAAGCGTGTGCCGTTCCTGCGCCACTGCGAAGACGTGCCTCTTGGTCTCAAGCTCTTGGATTGAGCTAAAAACTTACTCCAGTTTGTTGTATCCCTGGAATTATAGATATATAATTTCGCAGCGGGAAATCATTTCACCACTCTTCCGCCAAACGCAATGCCATTACTTTTCTTTAGAGAAGAGGCATGAGCCCGACTTTATAAATAAAGCCACCAGGCAGTGTTCCAGACAAACCACACAGCAACGGCCACGGCCAAGAGCATAACGAAAGTACTGGAGTACGGGGTACAGGGCACACAGGCCACCATCACGGCACGCAGGCCAGAAATGAGATAAGAGCTAACACCGAAGAACAGACGAAGCCACCAACTAAGTCAAAATGATCGCCAAGACAACTATTCAGCTGGCTCCTGCCGCGATAAGGAAGACGCCCAAGCCCGAATTTTAGAGAATAGAAGATCAAAAGTGCCCCGGTCTTCCATCTTAGTCAATGATCTCCACCACTGCAGGAACAAGCAAGACTTAAATAAGCAGTAAGCAAGTTTAGCAGGAAAAACATGCTCAATGGTAAACTTATTTCTGGTATTCCACAAGGCCCAACGGATCGCTCCCAGACCAACTCAAAATAGCCGCTTAGTAACCCCAACCAGGCCATTGGCGAGCACCCGGAGCTCAAAGAAGGAGGAAGGAGCCCAAGACACCTGAAGCCATGACCTAAAACAACTCCAAACCAGTTTAGCCAGCACACACTGGAAGAAAATGTGGTTCGTGTCCTCCAAGGCATCGCATAATGCACAACGATCCGAGCCCGGGCCATTATGTTTACAAATTTGGTCAGCCGCAGGGAGACGGCCCTTGAAGGCTTGCCAGAGGAAAATCTTCACTTTAGGAGGGATACGAGCACGCCAAATCGGACTGAATTTGTTAGTGGGGGAGACACCAATAAGCTTAGTATAAAGAGACTTAACAGAAAAGCGACCAGAAGACGTGTGGGCCAGACCACCGAGTCGGTAGTCTCCAAGAGCACGGGGAAGAGGGCAGCAAGCCGCTGACATTCCTCCAACTCTACAGGAGACAGCGAGCGCCGGAAGGCAAGGTCCCAATTATTAGCCGAAAGATCCACAATGGAGATGTCCGGGTTCGGGCGGTAAGAAAATAGCGTGGGGAAGACCACCAAGAGGGGTGAATCTCCACACCACCAGTCGAGCCAAAAGCGAATGGAAGCTCCATTACCAACCACAAACTTGACGTGGTCCTTAAACAAAGGTCGAACCTTGACAAGGTCATTTCAAAACTGAGACCCTCCCCGAGAGGAGGCGAACATAGGGTTTGAAGTTGGGAAATACTTAGCTTTGAGAATAGAAACCCACAAGGTGTCAGCTCCCGTGGTCATGATTTTCCAACACCATTTGATCATGAGGCATCTGTTCATAATAGCAGTGTTAGTGATCCCCAATCCCCCTAGGTTTTTGGGTCTACAGATAATTTTCCACTTAACTAGTCTGTATTTGCGTCGATTGTCCGCAGAGTTCCAGAAGAAAGCACCCCTATGCTTATCAAATCCGGCATGAGTACCAGCAGACAGGAGATAAAAGCCCATGATAAACATCGATAGGGAGGAGAGGTAAGAATTAATTAAGGCAACCTTCCCAGCACTCGTATTATATCTGCCCCGCCACGGGAGCACCCTATTCCCCACCTTAGCAACGGCAGGAGCAAACTCCTTGGCACATAAATTGTCCGGGGAGATCGGGAGGCCCATGTACTTGAAGGGAAAGGATCCCAGGATGTAATTAAGAAGGTGGGCCACCCGTAAAGCCTCTGTATCATCAACACCAGTGACAATTGAAGGAAATATGCCCTAGAGGCAATAATAAAGTTATTATTTATTTCCTTATTTCATGATAGATGTTTATTATTCATGCTAGAATTGTATTAACCGGAAACATAATACATGTGTGAATACATAGACAAACAGAGTGTCACTAGTATGCCTCTACTTGACTAGCTCGTTAATCAAAGATGGTTATGTTTCCTAACCATGGACAAAGAGTTGTTATTTGATTAACGGGATCACATCATTAGATGAATGATCTGATTGACATGACCCATTCCATTAGCTTAGCACCTGATCGTTTAGTATGTTGCTATTGCTTTCTTCATGACTTATACATGTTCCTATGACTATGAGATTATGCAACTCCCGTTTGCCGGAGGAACACTTTGTGTGCTACCAAACGTCACAACGTAACTGGGTGATTATAAAGGAGCTCTACAGGTGTCTCCAAAGGTACATGTTGGGTTGGCGTATTTCGAGATTAGGATTTGTCACTCCGATTATCGGAGAGGTATCTCTGGGCCCTCTCGGTAATGCACATCACTTAAGCCTTGCAAGCAATGCAACTAATGAGTTAGTTGTGAGATGATGTATTACAGAACGAGTAAAGAGACTTGCCGGTAATGAGATTGAACTAGGTATTGGATACCGACGATCGAATCTCGGGCAAGTAACATACCGATGACAAAGGGAACAACGTATGTTGTTATGCGGTCTGGCCGATAAAGATCTTCGTAGAATAAGTAGGAGCCAATATGGGTATCCAGGTCCCGCTATTGGTTATTGACCGGAGACGTGTCTCGGTCATGTCTACATTGTTCTCGAACCGTAGGGTCCGCACGCTTAAACGTTACGATGACAGTTATTATGAGTTTATACATTTTGATGTACCAAAGTTAGTTCGGAGTCCCGGGTGTGATCACGGACATGACGAGGAGTCTCGAAATGGTCGAGACATAAAGATTGATATATTGGATGACTATATTCGGACACCGGAAGCGTTCCGGAGAAGTTTCGGATAAAACCGGATCACCGGGGGGTTACCGGAACCCCCCGGGGGGTTAATGGGCCTCATGGGCCTAAAGTTTCGAACATTTATTTATTACTGCTTTGTATTTTGTTCCTTTGTACTTATTAGTTATGTTAAATACTTAAAATAATATTTTTATGAACATGTTTAAACTATGATTTTAAATACTTTTTGGTTCAAACCTGGTATGCTCGCATAGGTTGGTTCATTTCAAGAATGTCCAAAAAAATATCATGTTTAACGTAGGGTGTCCGAGTAGGCCGTATGCTTTGTCTAAGAGCACATTGTTTCTCGACATGTGTCAAATGACCCTAATTTTTGTCATTGGCTTGTAGGACCAATTCAAGGCACCATGCCAATTTGTTTTGACTTTCGATAAATTTTGGTGTTTCTGGAGTTTTCTCACACAAAAAAGGCCGATAAATGGACAGACATATCGCAACTTGCATACAGCGTCGGAAATCGTTCAAACCTGACATGGATGACAACCATGGCCACGCTCACCTCCTTGCAAAAGTTGGAGTCATTTCAAAATTGTCCAAAAATAGACAATGTTGAACGGAGGATGTTCAAGTAGGCCAGAAAGCTCCACCTAAGACCAAGTTGTTTCTCAACATCCTTGAAATGACCCCATCTTATTAACATGGCCTTGTATGACCAATTCCATGCATCATGCCATGTTGTTTTGTTTTTCGACAAATTTTGTATTTTATGGAGTTTTCTCGGTCAAAAAGGCCGATAACAATGGTCGGCTGTGTCGTAACTTGCATACGGTGTTGAAAATCACTCACATCTGACATGGATGCCTACCATGGGGCATGCCACCTACTTGCAGAAGTAGGAGTCATTTCAAAGATTTCCAAAAAAAAAGACCATGTTAAACAGAGGGTGTTCGGATATATTAGAAGGTTCTGTCAGAGAGCATATTGTTTCTCGACATCCTTGAAATGATCCTAATTTTTTTATGCCCTTGTATGACCAATTCCAGGCATCATGCCAAGTTGTTTTAGTTTTCGACAAATTCAATATTTTCTCTAGTTTTCTCGGCCAAAAAATGTAGATAAAGGTCGGACGTGTCGCAACTTGTATATACGTGCATACACTCACCCCGATGAACGCACACACACCCTACCCTTATGAGCACCTCCGAGAGACTGGGACGACATATCATCTTGAGATCTTACTAAGTCACCATAAACGCCTCGTAGTCGACAAGAACGTCTCCTCCAACTAAACGTGCATCACCGGAAATCCCGAAATAAATCTAAGATAAATACGAGCACCAGAATTTGAACCCTGGTGGGTTGGGAATACCACTGTCTACCTAACCATCTAACCATGGGTTGGTTCCCTAGTTATCAATCAAAAAAATTCTTGTGTCCTAATCATTTCTTGAAATTTGTCAATAGAAAAAAAATCACACATTTCAAAAAACAGAAAAAGGAAAAGGAAATAACTAGAATAAAACCCATTTAAAAAACAGGAACAAACCTTGAGGGTTGGAGTTCGAATCTCCTGTGGCGCACATTTTTTGAAGATTCAAAAAAGAAAAGAAAAAATGCTGACAGTGTCGAGTTGGGTTTGAGTATGTCATGTATGCCGGGTCGTGTACGGACAGTACGTACACAGGCCGCCTATCGGGGGCCTCCCATTAAGCCGGACGCTAGATGGGCCAGCCCAAATGTGCGGGAGGGCACAACCTCGTCTGTTTTCACGTTTTTGTTTCCATTTTTTAAATTTATTTTTACTTTCATTTATGCTTCCAAAAATTCCAAACAGATGTATTATAAAAACAATTTACCTAAAGCATTTGAAAAAAAATGTTAATCAAGCATTTTGAAAAATGTTAAATGTATAGAGAGAAAAAATTTCTGATGTACACAAAAATATATAATTTGTGTTAAATTAGTTGAACACAAAAGTTAATCCAAGCATTTGACAAAAAAGTTAAATAAGTATTTTAAAAAATTTAACCAAGCATTTAAAAGTGTTAAATGTGTATATATAAAATGTTGACCATGTATTATAAAAAGTTAAACTTTTATTTGAAAAATGTTGATCCAAGCATTTGAAAAAAATATTTGAAAAGTACTTCAAAAAATTTAGTCAAGCTTTTGAAAAATGTTAAATATGAATAGAAAAAATGTTAATCTTGTATCCGAAAAATGTTAATCAAACATTTGAAATATGTTAAATGTGTATAGGAAAAATATTAATCCTGTATTAAAAACAGTTAATCTTGTATATTTGGAAAATGCTAATCAAGCATTTGAAAAATATTTAATGTTTATATAAAAACTGTTGACCATGTATTAAAAAATGTTTATCTTGTATTTGAAAAACAGTAAATGTCTAATAGGAAAAATATATTAGATATATACAAAAATGTGTTTGGAAAAACACTGAAACCTGAGAGAAACAAAAACCCGATAAAAAACGAGAACGGACCAAACAAAACCAATGATGACGAAAAAAGTCATTGAAATCCAAGAAAGAAACAAGAAACTTGAAGAAGAAAATAATAACACAGTGAAAACCAAGAAAACCGGTGGACAATAAAGGAAAAAACGAAAACAGAAAAAAATAGGTAACCAGCAGAACAAATCGCCTCCTTTACGATGAGTTGCTTGCGCCCTACTATTTTATCACTAAGTTAATAGTTAGCTAGTGGCTTGTGTTGCAATCCTGCATTCAGGAGACTTGGGTTCAACCCTTGACTTCTTCCTTTTTCACCTCTATTTATTTTAAGTGTTCTAATGGGCCGGGTCATTACTGTAAATGCCTCAAGCGATATATAGGCGCGCTGGGCGTGGACAACATTTTTTTTAAAGACCGTCATACTCTTTTTTTTTACTCTTATTGTGAAGGAGTATGAAAAGATTGTGGACAACATATTTTTTTGAATACCATCATACGTTTATTATGAAGGGGTATGCAGAGATCACAGTTAATATTTTTAAAGGGAGTGTACTGAAGCAGAAGTGTACCAACAATAACTCAATGGGTTTCACGTGCTATGTGTACTGCTTCACTGCAGCAGATATCATACACTTGATTCGGAGCCCATGCACAACACCTAAATCAAGTGATTTGCAAAATAAGTCGGGTGTGAGAAGGCAAAGGAAATTAGGCGGGAGAGATATCAGCAAACACTTGTGGAAATATGAAAACTCCAGCTAAATCAATATGAAATCTAGCAGTGCTTAGCATGGAAAGAAACATGGGCATAAACATATATTTCTTCTTCACTGCTTTCAGCGCACAAGTACTAGTACACATAGGAGGTGTCTATCATACAACTAGGATAAGTACTACTCCCTCCGTTCCTAAATATATGCACATTTTAAGATTTCAATACAGACTATGTACAGAGAAAAATGAGCTAGACTCTAAAACACGTCTAATATATGTTTGAGGCCGTATTAAAATCTTTGGAAACGGAGGGAGAAGTCGGGTCATTACTAGAAAGATCTGAATGTAGACCGTATTAAAATCTTTTAAAAAAAAAGCCTTATATCTAGAAACGGAGGAAGTATATTCATTCCGCCGCTTCCCTTGAAAGTGCAGGATCAACATCAACAGGCCTAGACACTATGAAGGCACCCCAAGTTGGGGGTAAAATCTATGGATCGTAGCCCCTTGGGTTGTTAAGGTTTTCAATTTGATTTCTCTCGCACAAATACAGGTGGGGATTCCTCCCCCTCGTGACTGATTCAAACTAGGGCCATTCTTACTGTAATGTAAATATAAGTGCATCACCACATGGTAGGCCAAAGCAGCTTGTGTATATTTGCCTTCTCTGCGAAAATGGATGTATATTCATTTGAGCGACAAGTAATTTCGGACGGAGTAGAATGCAAGGGAAGGCGGCACAGTATGAACAACTGCATGACCCAGATTGTGTCTATATTCTATACCAGGGGCGAATCTGTAGTTGGTTGGGCAATTGTCATCGCAAGCAATCTCAATCATTCTACTGGACAGATGCATTCTTCGGACTCCGATCCTCGAACTCCGATCAATCTGGTGTCGCTCAGTGCCTGGGCACTGAGCTTGAAGTAGCGACTGCATTGCGCGAGTTGGGAGCGTTTTGGCAAGTGTAGAGGCTTCTCTCGCCAAGCTTCAGGTTGTGCCCGTTGTGTCCCTGCTGCCCGAGATCCAGGTTGGTTTTGCTGACGGGGAAGCAAGCATGTATGGAGATCTCTCCCCTCATGCTACATCTCGCCCGTTGTCGCTGACTGTCATGCCGATTGCTTCTAAGAGTGAAGCCGTTTTGAGGTCGTGGCACCAGTGCTGCAAATTATGCCTGAGCTGCAGAAGCTTTGTGGGGAGCCCACTTCGCCTATTTCGATGGTGCTTCCTACGGAGATGGAGTCGGTTGGAGGGGCCTTGACGATGCCGATTGCGACCTCACCGCCGTTGTTGGAGCCCAGTCAGCCTCTCGCATTGGTGGATCGTGGAGGTTTGGATGCTGCTATTGTCTTATCACCTGTGGTTGTGGGCCAGGTGGCACCTGTGGGTGCCGAGATTGATGAGGTAGGTGCTTTGGCACCAAATTCTGAGGCGCTAAAGTCCATCCGGTCGCCCATCTTTGACCGTGAAGCTATGTGGGCACGTATTGATGAGGTGGTCTTCGCGAAAAAGCTTGGTCGCTTGCTCGCCGGCTTGGAGGCAGCTAGCCCTGGGTCTGGCAAGACAATTGCTTGCTTACTAGTGGAGAAGGCTTGTTCGGGTAAAATCAAGAAGGTGAAGAAGGCTCTCAGGAGCATAGGCAAGAAGAGTGGCGCCATTGGTAAAGCGTCCGTGGCTGCTTAATGAATGATACTCAGTCTCTTCGGCCATCATCTGTGATTGGCTCATCTTGGTGGGTTTGCTGGTGTTTGTTGTCTACAGCTTTGGATTCGTTGGGGTTTTTTTTGCGATGTAGAAGTGCGAGCGATTGTGGTTGTTGCTCGTTTTATATTTTTGTCGGGTTGACCGTGGGGCCATGGAGTTTCTTTCTTTGCGAGTAGTCCGCATGTGGTCTATATGTAACGGTTTTCGCCCGGTTTTCCGTTAATTAACTGGGCAATTCTCTTCCTCTTAATTAATCGACGAGGCAAATCTTTTGCCTTCGTTTCGAAAAAAAAAATAAGCAGTACCAGCAGCAGCTTCAGTGTACATACACAGTTGCAAAGTACGTACTACTCTGCTGCTGATCATCAGAGCGGAGCGGAGAAGTGAAGGAGCTAAGGATACATGAATAAAGAAAACAGAAACAACTGGTGAGGAAATTGTTTTTACACAATCCACTAAAATTAAGATTGCTCGCTCCAGCTCTAGCTCCTTGGAGATGCTAATTATTCGTAGAGATGCATGCACATTGTTGGGTATATATATGGTTTCCAAACAACAGGGTACTTCATTCCCTATAGCACACGCTTTATGACCATAGTTCGATACTAACTGTATTTATTTGGAACCTATGAACAATTTCACCATGCGTTGAAAATGGAATGTAGGTCACAAAATCCGAAGGGATAAACCGAGCATGCAAGCCACACCCTTGTGCTCGATTGCCGCCACGGTCGCGCCCTATCCAGATACCAGGCACGGGACGAGGCCGCCGTGTCTCGTGTGCGACCCCACAGCAAAAGTGTGCCTCCACACACCTACTTTATTCCTCTGCTGACTCTGACAAAGCTGGTGATTCTAGCCCTGCAGGGCACCAAATTGTTGTAGAGCTGATTTTAGGATATCTGGGGCATAACCGTCGACGGAAGCAATTCCTGGCTTGTCAAACGATACGACATCCTCTAGCGAATAGTTTCTGGCGGCATGAAGCTGGTTTGGCGCGGAATTAAATGAGCCTTTGAGTATGATGGTCTTCTGCACGCCTCCGAGTAGCCCTTCATAATCTGTATCGCCGCTTTCACCAACAACCACCGTCATGTTCGACAGCTCTACGCCCCACCTTATATACAAGTACCTGGACAAAGATGAACAAACATACCATCAGGACTATGTAGTTGCCAATTTTTGGCAGATTTGTCTGAGCATGCAGTTATTAGTATACATGAAAGAGCATATCGCACCTTCTCATTAGGTAGGAAAGTAGTCTAGATACAACAATGAGGTGTCAAACGACCCTACAGGAAAGAAGAAAAAAAGAACACTAAAGGAAAGCCTAAATCTAACTGTGGTCCAAAGCCCAAACACAGGTCTCGCCCTTGCTAGCCTTCAGCCTTCTGATGCTTAATAGATTTTGTCAGCCAATCGATGCTTGCAGAACACGCCTACATACATCTTACTTCTATTATGTTTGTATTGGGAACCAGATTATTAAAGTTTCTCCAGCAATCCATGCCTCTTAAACGAATAAAAATACTCCCTCCATTCCTAAATATAAGTCTTTTTAAAGATCCCACTATGAACTACTCCCTCCGTTCCCAAATATTTGTCGTTCTACACATTTCAAATAGACTACAACATACGGATGTATGTAGACATATTTTAGAGTGTAGATTCATTGATTTTACTTCGTATGTACTCACTTGTTGAAATCTCTAGAAAGACAAATATTTAGGAACGGAGGGAGTACATACGGAGCAAAATGAGTGAATCTACACTCTATAAATACGTCTATATACATCCGTATATAGTCCCTACTGAAATCTCTAAAAAGACTTATATTTAGAAATAGAGGGCAGTACTGTGCATGGCACATTGCATGGCACATTACTAACTTCTACTATATCTTTACATTTATTAAACAATGAATATCGTCATTTCAACATCAATATGTATTCTAGTATCAGAGTATAATATAAGTCATTCAGGACATTGACATAACGATGTTCTACTATGACCGCTATTTTCTTTGTATATATGCGATCAATCTATATACTCTGATACCTCCAAAAACACTTCATACAAATTGATAATCAGAACTACAAACATCCTAGAACGGTTAACATGTACTGTCAGATAGATTATAACCGTACAAAGTATAGCATTTTACTCAACTGTGGACTGAAGGCTGTGTTCAGAAAATATATACAACATTTATAGGAATAAACAAACCTTAGTGCTTGGGATCGTGATGCTAGAACAGGTATGAAGTTCAACTTGCTGCCATCATGGCTGTACAATACATGACAGCGCAATGCCTGAATTCTCCTTGGTCCTTCCTGAAGATCCTTCACAGGAAGGGACCTAAAACAGTTGAAAGTTGAAGCATAATAAGAACACCGGCTATAGTAGGGAAGGTTGAGAAAATCAGTGAAGAAGTAGATGAAGAGGGCATAACAGGACGAAGAAACAAACGTACAGCCCAGTATTCTTCACTTTAAATGAAATGCAGTAAGTGGATGAACATTGTCATCTTCAACAACTGCTTTCTTTTCCACTCTCGCTATTCTTTTCTGCTGCCCCAACGAATTAGTGTCTTCCTTAAACCTTCTCCTTCCCCAACGATATTGAATCTGAGAGTGATAATCAAGATCGATCATAAATGGAAGCTCGGCAGGGCTAAGCATGTCTTCTGAATTTGAAGATGGATAGCAAAGATCACTGCACTGCTGCATATGAAGGATCAAAATCAGTAATTTCTATGCCCCCAGATGTTAACAAGGATGTATCTCTGATGCTGCTCGAGATTGTTGACAATACAAAACAAGAGCACCAGATGATTTTTCTTTGTTTGAAGCCTGAAAAATGTTTTGATAATCTGAACAAGTCCGCATCTTGCACAGAATCTACAGCAATAACAACGATTTGTTTTCTCCTTCGCAGAGATGGCCATTTATTGGAGCCTGTGGTGGCCCCAGCTTTCTCACCAGACTCATCCTTTGTGCCAGCACTAACAGCTTCTGAAAATTTTTGTACAGCATCCTCAAGGTTTCTCCTGTCACTGGGTTGAACTCCTTCCATATTTTGACATGCTGCCTGATTTTTCACTGTCCAAGGAGATCTTCAAGTAAGTGATATATCATGAATATCCCTCAAAAGAGTCACCACGTGAATCTGTTTCAGAACTTCAGTAGCATCATCGCTCTTTTTGCCATCGTGGATGTCTAGACTTGAGCGTACCAACCCGTGACAAATAGTTTTTGCAATGTTCAGGCCAAGAAAATCGATGGATATTATCCAGACCATTCTGACGGCATTTTGCCCACAATTGCTTATCAGAAACAAAGTCTATAAAGTGCCTCAGCTATATCATTTTGATTGTGGGGATCAACAAGAATGCCATTGTCAAGAACCTGAATAAAAAGAGGAGCATCAATAGGCAGAACAAAAAGTGAGTCACTGCAAAACGTAAACCAAGATAGCAGAACAGTACCCGGTGTATATCGACAGGCCCACCATTTTGGGTAGCAACATAGGTAGACCATAGCAGAGCCTGGCAGGCAACAAGATGTAAAGCTTGCAATAAACATTATCAATCCACAGATAGAGTACAATAAAATGAAATGTTGCAGAAGTAACCTCGATCAAGGTGAGCCCAAATGGTTCAATATAAGCACAGTTAATAAACACCCCCTGGAAACAACAGAAACTAAAATAAGCATATATTTATGTATAAAATGTGAGTAGGGCACAAAGAAGCAGCACGGTCAGTTTGTTGTGCAGACGTCAGAGTGAGCAAAAAAGACTAGGCAAATTGCCAAGCCATTAAAATTAGAACACAAGATATGCATCAGCTAACTACTCCCTCCGTTCCTAAATATAAGTCTTTCTAGAGATTCTAATATAGATACATACGGAGCAAAATGAGTCAATCTACACTCTAAACTATGTTCATATACATCCGTACGTAGTCCATAATGAAATCTCTTAGAAAGACTTATTTAGGAACGGAGGGAGTAATACTGACAGTAGTTAAAATGTGAGAACCAGTAGGCCCATTGCATCCAATCATAACTTAATTATGATACGATGTCAGAGAATCCACTAGCACACTTATTATATAAGGCCACCGAAACATTTCAAAATATAAAGATACACTTGGTTACCTTTGTTCTTGCCGCTAGACGATAAAATATCTGGAACTTCAGATTGCTTATGGTGCTTGGGGTATGCCACTTGCCCATATAGATCATACTTGTCCAATTAACTTGAGTACTGATGTCAAAGTACAGCTCCATTTGTGCTTGACATTTCATCAATAACATCACGGTTACCATGATCAACGTCTGCCGATAAAGAATAGTTATAAAGACTGGGAACAGGCAGTGATATGTTGATGGCAGAAGATTATTAATGATAACTAAACCGCGTATAGCAAAAAAATATATAATTATAGGCAACAAGAGAAACTACACAGTACTGGCACATACAAGGTTTGCTAAATTTCTCAGTTCATGGTGTTCACCAAATGCCTTAACCAGCGTAGTGATGTTCTTCTTGGGATCTGGACGAGCAAGAGCGAGAATCATGGGCTTGCGAGGGTTCGAGGAAGAAGCGCATTATCTGAAATTGTTTTAACCAGAAAAGTAGGTAAAATATAACACGCGATCCCAGTGGAACATCAACAATTATTCCTGCATATTCTTTATGGGGGATAAAATGGAGAACCTACATCGGCCCAAACAGGTGGATCTGGTGAATCTGAGCCAACTTCATTCGCTTCTTCACTATCAAGATCAACATCATGAGGCACTATATGGCTGAACTCCATACCAGGAGGAATTGGCTGATCATATCATATAACAGTAAGCATATAATATAGTGAAATAATGAAATCTATTAGACCAGAAAGGAATCAATGTAGATGGACTTACAACCATACGAGGCATTTCACGACCATAGCAGCTAACACCACGCTTTATTTCTTGCTCTAAGTTTCCTCTCCATAATCACATCAAATCCATTATATAATCCCCATTGTTTTATTCTAATCTCTTGCCTAGTGCTATGTATTACAATTTCAGATGCATCAAGACAAAGTTCCTCAGCCTCAATCCGTCGCATTATCTTGTATGTTGCATTTACTTCATCCCTGGTTTTGACGCCCTTGCTTTAGAAGTTGCTCTAACTTGTCTCTGCCAAGAGAATGACCTGTGAAGCCATTGGCACATTGAGTGCCCCAAGATAATAAAGCAGCAGAATCGCCTGCATCAGCATAGTGTCCATGGATAACAACAGGCCATACTGGTTGGCCATTGCCCAACTTGTTCTCCAAGAACCTTGGACATTTGCATGATATGGACAAGTGCACCGTCAACAAATTCCTGGATGTGGGCCAGAGCTGCTCTTTAGGGATATACTTTTCTCTTGGCCCAAATGGTATCCTGACAATATAAGCACCACTGCTTTCACCCATGTCCCCCAAGATTCTCTGAATTTCTTGGACTCAGCATCTCTGTAGGTTCCCCATAACTCCAATCAACATCAGGGCAGAAATCTGCCTTGTCAGCAGATCCACTCTATATACTCAGTGTTCACCTAACGCCCTAGCAAGCTCTACAACTATTTGACCTGCAGGTTATGAACCAGTTAGTTTGAACTCAACCATCAATGGCATATAGACAACCTGTAAGTATTACTCCCTCCTATCCATCATTAGTTGTCGCTGAAATGGATGTATCTAGACGTATTTCAGTGCTAGATACATCCGTTTCAGCGACAACTAATTTGGATCGGAGGGAGTACGTAGCAACTACAACAAGATAAACACAAGCTAACCAACCAGGAATGTAAGTACAGATATGAAGCTAACATCAAGGACGCAAAACATGAAAATGAGGGAGACGCAAGAAGTACCCTGGCCACCTGTATCTGAATCACGCCCAAGCTCCATATTCTCACCACGTATAAGACCATGAATGCTGCACAAAGACAGAAGATGTCAAAATAAATCATCCATGTAAACAATGTTCATGTACTTCAAAAAAATTTAATAGCGCCTCTTCCTTGGGCTACTAACATTATGAAAACCTAAAATCAAGTCCAAGGGGCCCCATG